>NW_023994993.1:0-160000 GCF_015586225.1 Lucilia sericata
TAGCATTACAATTATTACAATTCTTACTAGATGAAAGAAATTTAAGCTCACATGTTTCATAATACGAAATTGCCCCCACTACATCCCACATCCTCAACAAGCTATGCAAACGACTCCTTTCAAAAATCATAAAAATAATGATTATATCGATCTGGACCTTCTAAATTAAAAACTTTTTCATCCGAAAAAAACAAGATGTTGATATAGCTTTTTATAACCATGTGTTCACGTGCAAACTGAAGAGGTTTTCTCTTTCGAGTGGCAATTGGAGTGGCTTTAATTAATTTTTTAATATTTCTAAAGCCTTGGCCCTTCTTACAATTCGTTTTACTATAGCTAGGCTTGCTGTAACACCCACTTTTTCTCTAATTTTTGCTACAGAATCACTTGACTTGGGGCAAATTTTATGAAATCTTCTATCCGCTTTTGTTTTGACTCATATGCAGTTTCATTTATGTTTTCCTAATATTCAAACAGTTTTCTTATAAAATTGCGAATAACATTCTGAATTTGCCCAATTTTTTTGCAAATTCCTGTGATTTTGACAGCTTCCAAAAACGCTTGAATTTTGCCATTTTTTCTTTAGTTAATGGCTTACCGCAACCTATTTGTTAAAAAATATATGTCTATATTCACAGAATAGAATATGAATGGATTTTACTCACTGCCAGCAGTAAACTGATTTTATTCTGATTGAACCTAATCAAGTGAGCCAAAAAATATAAGCTAAAAAACGTAGTATGTTAGAAAAAAATTATTAAAAATCCGCTATTAGGTATTCGCTAATTTTTGTCACTAGTGATACCAAGAATCATGTTATTATCTAAAATTATAAAATTACTAATTAGTTCTTTACTTTTTGCAATAATTAATTTGAAGGTGAACAAAACAGTGAACCTATTTAAGTGAGCGGTAGTGTATGTATAATACTTTGGTCGTTTCCATAGCTGCCGCAATTTAAACAAAGTGGCGTACAGTGATATAGACACAAATTAAAGAATCTAATTCTGTTATTACTAAACGACATACTATAGCTCTAGGTCTAGTTCAGTTCTAGTTAAGTTCTAGTTCAGTTCTAGTTCAGTTCTAGTTCAGTTCTAGTTCAGTTCTAGTTCAGTTCTAGTTCAGTTCTAGTTCAGTTCTAGTTCAGTTCTAGTTCAGTTCTAGTTCAGTTCTAGTTCAGTTCTAGTTCAGTTCTAGTTCATTTCTAGTTCAGTTCTAGTTCAGTTCTAGTTCAGTTCTAGTTCAGTTCTAGTTCAGTTCTAGTTCAGTTCTAGTTCAGTTCTAGTTCAGTTCTAGTTCAGTTCTAGTTCAGTTCTAGTTCAGTTCTAGTTCAGTTCTAGTTCAGTTCTAGTTCAGTTCTAGTTCAGTTCTAGTTCAGTTCTAGTTCAGTTCTAGTTCAGTTCTAGTTCAGTTCTAGTTCAGTTCTAGTTCAGTTCTAGTTCAGTTCTAGTTCAGTTCTAGTTCAGTTCTAGTTCAGTTCTAGTTCAGTTCTAGTTCAGTTCTAGTTCAGTTCTAGTTCAGTTCTAGTTCAGTTCTAGTTCAGTTCTAGTTCAGTTCTAGTTCAGTTCTAGTTCAGTTCTAGTTCAGTTCTAGTTCTAGTTCAGTTCTAGTTCAGTTCTAGTTCAGTTCTAGTTCAGTTCTAGTTCAGTTCTAGTTCAGTTCTAGTTCAGTTCTAGTTCAGTTCTAGTTCAGTTCTAGTTCTAGTTCAGTTCTAGTTCAGTTCTAGTTCAGTTCTAGTTCAGTTCTAGTTCAGTTCTAGTTCAGTTCTAGTTCAGTTCTATATCAGTTCTAGTTCAGTTCTAGTTCAGTTCTAGTTCAGTTCTAGTTCAGTTCTATATCAGTTCTAGATCAGTTCTAGATCAGTTCTAGTTCAGTTCAGTTCAGTTCTAGTTCTAGTTCTAGTTCAGTTCTAGTTCAGTTCAGTTCTAGTTCAGTTCTAGTTCAGTTCTAGTTCAGTTCTAGTTCAGTTCTAGTTCAGTTCAGTTCAGTTCTAGTTCAGTTCTAGTTCTAGTTCTAGTTCAGTTCTAGTTCAGTTCTAGTTCAGTTCTAGTTCAGTTCTAGTTGAGTTCTAGTTCAGTTCTAGTTCAGTTCTAGTTCAGTTCTAGTTAGTTCTAGTTCAGTTCTAGTTCAGTTCTAGTTCAGTTCTACTTCAGTTCTACTTCAGTTCTAGTTCAGTTCTAGTTCAGTTCTAGTTCAGTTCTAGTTCAGTTCTAGTTCAGTTCTAGTTCAGTTCTAGTTCAGTTCTAGTTCAGTTCTAGTTCAGTTCTAGTTCAGTTCTAGTTCAGTTCTAGTTCAGTTCTAGTTCAGTTCTAGTTCAGTTCTAGTTCAGTTCTAGTTCAGTTCTAGTTCAGTTCTAGTTCAGTTCTAGTTCAGTTCTAGTTCAGTTCTAGTTCAGTTCTAGTTCAGTTCTAGTTCAGTTCTAGTTCAGTTCTAGTTCAGTTCTAGTTCAGTTCTAGTTCAGTTCTAGTTCAGTTCTAGTTCAGTTCTAGTTCAGTTCTAGTTCAGTTCTAGTTCAGTTCTAGTTCAGTTCTAGTTCAGTTCTAGTTCAGTTCTAGTTCAGTTCTAGTTCAGTTCTAGTTCAGTTCTAGTTCAGTTCTAGTTCAGTTCTAGTTCTTCAGTTCTAGTTCAGTTCTAGTTCAGTTCTAGTTCAGTTCTAGTTCAGTTCTAGTTCAGTTCTAGTTCAGTTCTAGTTCAGTTCTAGTTCAGTTCTAGTTCAGTTCTAGTTCAATTCTGGTTCAGTTCTAGTTCTGTTCTTTCTGTTCCGTTTATTTCTTTTTCACCTTGAAAACAATATAAAATTTAATTTAATCTTTCACATAAAATGTTCGAAACTACAAAGTGCTCTAAAAACATGACCAAATTTTTTAACACAAAACGTATTCAATTGAATCAGCTGGGTGTTGTATTTATTTATTTGGCACAATACACAAAACCAAATAAATACAAGTAAGAAATTATAGTCGGGCGAGGCCGACCATATAATACCCTACACCTTTGACAAAAATATAATGTGATTTAGTTGCCATAATAAAGCATTTAAGTTGAATTGTACCTTGCCTTAGATACATATTTAAGCCGTTTATTGTTGAATAAAATTGTGGACAATTAAGTGAAATTTTGAAGGGGGGCTTTTCATAGGGGCTAGGGTCATATGAGAACCTATTATTATGGAATTCGTGGGGGTCATCAAGTCTTGTATACAACTTGGTTGTTGCAGCTTTTTGTCGTGATATGAGTATATTAAACATAATTATGAACTTAAAAGCCCTATTCGGCGGGTTCAGTTGTATGGGGGCTAGGTGAAATAATGGACCGATGTAAACCATTTTCAACAGGCTTCATCTAGGGTACCATAAAAGATCATGTGCCAAATTTCATTGAATTATCTCCAAAATTGCGACCTGCAGTTTGATTACAAGTTTTACATGGACGGACATAGCTAAATCGACTCAGAAAATGATTCTGAGCCGATTGGTATACTTTAAGGTATAGGACCAATATTATTGTGCGTTACAACATCACATCAGCACAAACCCAATATACCCTCCCCACTAAAGTGGTGTAGGGTATAAAAACAATACATATACATATGTACATATGTATATGAATGTACAAATCCTAAAAAAATATATTTACACATCCAAAATAAAAAGTAATTCTAAAGAGTTTTATATATATTAAATAAAACTCTTTCAAATGTACATAGATGTTAAATGAACAAGCAGACATACTTTTGTATGCATGTGTGTATATAAAAATCTAAAATTTTAAAGGTGCTATAACAAGTGAAATGAAAAGGTTTTGTTTTTGTGATTTTTTTTTTCATTAATATAAAAATTTTTCAAGAGTTTATTTAGTGCAGTGGAAATAATTGATTTTCAATTTTATTTCATGGACGATTAAAAAAAATTGTTCACCACATGAATACATAGCCATAGCAAATAGAATACATACAAAAAAATAAAAAATTGATTTAAATTTATTTGGTAAAATTAAAAGACTAAAATATAGGTGGAATAAAATAACTTCAAATAAAACACCCTATGGTAGGTATGTTATTACATAGTGCTTTTGTAAATCTTTTTATTCTGATAACTTATTAAATCATGGATACTGAAATGTCTGTTTTGATCAATCGTTATACCAAATTGCGTAGTGATCTTATCATAATTAATTTAGCTCTTTTTATACCCTCCACCACCATCAGTGGTGATAGAGGGTATATATAACTTTGTCATTCCGTATGTAACACCAAAAGTATTCATCTGAGACCCAACAAAATATATATATTCTGGGTCCTTATCAAATTCTGAGTCGATTTAGCTATGTCCGTCTGTCTGTCCGTCTGTCTGTCCGTCTGTCTGTCTAAAACACGCTCACGTTAAAACTAAGCAAAGGAAGTACGCCAAATTCACCGAAAATATTCATTTTGTCCTAAGCAGTTTGGTATTGAAAATGAGCAAAATCGGTTCATACCGGGAAAAGTTATGAATCAAAATTTAAAACAACCTCGAAAAAAATAAGCATTTTTTACACATTCGGATGCAATTTTCTCGAAAACTATGCAAGATAAATTCATGAAAATCGCCACGAAAAAGTTTCTACATAAGAACTTGATCTCTGCTGAAAATTGCTAGAATCGGTCCACAATTTCATATACCTCCCATACAAAAGTACATATTCCCGGAAAATGGGTTTTTTGTTAATAACTACCGCCACAATGTCGATATCTTCACAAAATTTTACAACTTAAAATCTTATGTCAATAGAATTTATTCAGAGAAAAATTTTCTGGATCGGTCCATAATTGGACATAGCTCCCATACAAGGTCCCCTCCCGAAAATCACTTAAAGGCGCATAACGCATTACCTAATTAAGATATCCATATAAAATTTGGTACAAGTATTGCTTATCTATACATAAATATTATTGGGAAATTTTTTTCCGATCGGTCCATAATTGGTCATAGCTCCCATACAAGGTCCCCTCCCGAAAATCACTTAAACGCACATAACTCATTACTTAATGAAGATATCCATATAAAATTTGGTACAAGTATTGCTTATATGTACAGAAATATTACTGCGAAATTTTTTTCCGATAGGTCCATAATTGGTCATAGCTCCTATACAAGGTCCCCTCCCGAAAATCACTTAAACACATAACTCATTAGTAAATGAAGACATCCATGTAAAATTTGGTACAAGTATTGCTCTTATATACAGAAATATTACTATGAAAGTTTTCTTGGATCGGTCCATAATTGGTCATAGCTCCCATACAAGGTCCCCTCCCAAAATCACTTAAACGCGCATAACTCATTTCTAAAGTAAGATATCTATATAAAATTTGGTACAAGTACTGCTTATATGACTGAGAAATATTACTGAAAAATTTTTTTCCGATCGTTCCATAACTGGTCATGGCTCCCATACAAGGTCCCCTCCCAAAATCACTTAAAACCACATAACTCATTAGTAAATGAAGATATTCATATAAAATTTGGTAAAAGTATTGCTCTTATATACACAAATTATTATGAAAATTTTTTGGATCGGTCTATAATTGGTTATAGCTCCCATACAAAGTCCCATCCCGAAAATCACTTAAACGCGCATAACTCATTACTGAATTAAGATATCCATATAAAATTTGGTACAAGTATTGCTTATATGCACAGAAATATTACTGTGAAATTATTTTCCTATCAGTCCATAATTGATCATAGCTCCAATACAAGGTCCCTTTCAGAAAAACACTTAAAGGCACGTAGCTCATTACCTAATAACCCATAAAATATGTGGCATAAATATTATCTTTGTACACTTAAATGTTATTTCAAATAACATAGGTCCCCTCCAGAAAATCACTTAAATGCACAATATTCATTACCAAATAATGATATAGATACAGAATTTTTAAATTTTGTCTTTATATACATAATTGGTCATAGCTCCCATACAAGGTCCTTTTACGAAAATCTATTAAACGCACATTACTCTTTACCAAATAAAGCTATTGATACAAAATTTGGCACAAATATTAGTTTGTATACAAAAATTATATTCCAAGATTTTTCACGATCGGTTCATAACATGGGTGCCATCGGTCTCATACTAGGTTCCCTTCAGAAAATGACTTAAACGCACATTACTATTACTAAATTACGATATAGATACAAAATTTGACTGAAATATAACTTTTATGTACAGAAATTCAGCTTAAAGAATTTTTTACGATCGGTCTATTTTGGTCATATCTCCCTAAAAAATTCTTTTAGGGAGATATGACCGTATTTAACTAGTTGAATTATCAATTTGTTTAGAATAAAATTATATATATGTATTTTGAAAATCCTTAAATCGTATACACATACATGCAAATTACTAAATATTGCTAAGCGCTATAAAAATAAAGAAAATGTCGTTGGTAATGTTCAATAAATCTTGGAATTGTAATAGATTTAAGCTGTAAATCTTGAGATTTTTCTATTTAAGACATGAGAAAAAAGAAAAAAGAGTATTAATATAAAAGTAGCTGGTGGAAGGTATTTAAGATTCGGCTCAGCCGAATATAGCACTCTAACTTGTTTAAGATAATATTTTTGGAAGAATAAAATCTACTAAATTTCTACTACATATATGTATGTATATGTAGTTCCATTCGTCTGAACGACTTTAACATAAACATCTATCTAAGTAGGGATTCCTAGAAACTTGAAATAGAAATAAATCGTTTTTATCTATGAATGGATTTGGCATTTGTTCAACTTACAAGTGTTAAAAGCGAAATAGAAAAGAAACAGAAAAAAGTTAAAATTTACATAAAATTTCACAAATAATTTAAACATGGCGAAGTTTTTAATAAAAAGTTTTGGCAACAAATAAAAGAAAAAGCATATGGATATATGAAATCAATATTCAGCAACATTATATATGATGTTTTTGTTTCCGTTTTCATTTACGGTCCTTTTTTACAGAAAATGTAATGCCTTTTTTATTGATATAATCCCACAGCAACTGAATATATTTTTACAAATATTTTCAAGGTTTTGTTTCGCCAACAAATATATGGTGGATACAAACATACATCGTACTTCTACAATATATTTACAAAAGGAATAGATTGAAACGAATACATTGACTCCTTATTAAACTGTTGGCTATTAAGGGTTTTGGTTTTACATGTTATCAGCATGTAAAAATAAATAAATATGTATATATTTAATCAGTACATTTCCTTTGTCTGTTCTCTATGTATTTGTTTGAAGAATTCATTGCCCCTTAATGGTTATAACATTACAATATTTTTTTTAATTTTTCTTAATTTTTTTTTTTTCTTTTGCCTTATTTTTGATTGTTCAACGACCGTTACTAAATTATATGGCACAATGCTTCGTTAATTCTTATTTTATCTACAATTTCTTATTGTCTCAGTAAACACAGCAGAATGTTGTAATTGACACAGTTGTTAACGAATTTACACGAAATACAACAAAAAAACACAAAATAAAATGTAATGAAAAACTAAAAGACTATTTGTAAATACTATTATATACTTATTAAACGTAATGAAAAATACATTATCAGCAATTGTCTGTAGAAGTTTTACATTTAGTACTTAGTTAACAAACTAAAAGACTGTTTGAGCTAGAGCAACAGTAACAAAACAAAAAAAAAAAACAAATTGACATCAAAAACCCTAGTACCCATAGGTTGTTTAGGCTCATGGAAATGTAATTGCAAATAACAATTACGAATACAATTTGTAAATGCTTATTGTTTGACTTTTAATTTAAAGTCAAAATGAAAAGTTAAATAATCAAATTGATATTGTTCTTTTAGTAAAAGTACTTAGGTTTGTGCTGAGGATTGTTACGCACAGCACCGTGAAGTTATTACCTCAACCTAAAAGTTTTCCTCCAAAATGAGCCAAGTTCGCATAAGGAAGAAGAATTCGTATTTTAGTTTACTTTTGAATAAAACAAAAGTTTATATAATAAATTATTTTCTTAGAAATTAATACTGTAAGGAACTTTTGTCCAAAAACGTCAAATTTGTAAAACCATTTGTTGAGCCAACTAAATTTAACCATTTTCTTCTGATTCAACCGAGGTGTTCTAGTTTGTGTACACTAACTGCGCCCCTGGGAGGCCCATGAGGTAAAAATTCAAAACTTGAACTTGACAACATTCCTCTTTACGCATATAAAATTTCATTAGAATCAGACAACCGTTTAGAAGTTATACAAATATTATGATAAATATTTAATTAAATAAAATCAGATGTCAAACATACGCAAGTTGGAGTTATTTATACTTTGCACAGTTTTGCGTTTTCTGCAATATTGAGACTAGAGTCCTAAAATCATAGTTAAATGATGCCGATTTGTAAAGGGGACTTTTTGATACTTTTATATCTTTAGTAGAATGGTACTTTTCAAATTTCTATAACAATAAATCAAAAAATTTAATTTAATGGGAATCTTCATGAGAATACTTTCTCAAACTCCAGTTCAACAATAATATTGAACCAAAAGCATAAAATGAAAATAATATGTATGTATATAATCTTGATGAATAAAAATCTATGAAATGGGATTCTGGTACTTTGTTTGTTCTTCAATTAGTACTATTTTAATTCAAACACAAAAAGTCAAACCAAAGGAGGTTTTAGTACTTTATTGTTGTTCAACTAGTGCTTTCAAAATCAATCAAAAAAGTTTAGTTAGTTAGTAGTAGTAGTAGTAAGTAGTTTGTTAGTTAGTTAGTTAGTTAGTTAGTTAGTTAGTTAGTTAGTAGTTAGTTAGTAGTTAGTTAGTAGTTAGTTAGTTAGTTAGTTAGTTAGTTAGTAGTTAGTTAGTTAGTTAGTTAGTTGTTAGTTAGTAGTTAGTAGTTAGTTAGTAGTTATTTAGTTAGTTAGTAGTAGTTAGTTAGTTAGTTAGTTAGTTAGTTAGTTAGTTAGTTAGTTAGTTAGTTAGTTAGTTAGTTAGTAGGTTAGTTAGTAGTTAGTTAGTTAGTTAGTTAGTTAGTTAGTAGTTAGTTAGTTAGTTAGTTGAGTTAGTAGTTAGTTAGTTAGTAGTTAGTTAGTTAGTTAGTTAGTTAGTTAGTTAGTTAGGTAGTTCGTTAGTTAGTAGTAGTAGTTAGTTAGTTAGTTAGTTAGTTAGTAGTAGTTAGTTAGTTTAGTTAGTTAGTTAGTAGTTAGTTAGTTAGTAGTGTTAGTTAGTTAGTTAGTTAGTTAGTTAGTAGTAGTTAGTTAGTTAGTAGTTAGTTAGTTAGTTAGTAGTTAGTTAGTTAGTTAGTTAGTTAGTAGTTAGTTAGTAGTTAGTTGTAGTTAGTTAGTTAGTTAGTTAGTAGTTAGTAGTTAGTTAGTTAGTTAGTAGTTAGTTAGTTAGTTAGTTAGTTAGTTAGTAGTTGTTAGTTAGTTAGTTAGTAGTTAGTTAGTTAGTTAGTTAGTAGTTAGTTAGTTAGTTAGTTAGTAGTTAGTTAGTTAGTAGTTTAGTTAGTAGTAGTTAGTTAGTAGTTAGTTAGTTAGTAGTTAGTTAGTTAGTTAGTAGGGAGGAGGAGGGAGTGAGGGAGGGGGGAGGGAGGGAGTGAGTGAGGGAGGTAGGCTGAGGTAGGGAGGGGGGAGGGAGGGGGAGGAGGGAGGGAGGGAGGGAGGGAGGGAGGGAGGAGGGAGTGAGGGAGGGAGGAGGGAGGGAGGGAGGGAGTGAGGAGGGAGGGAGGGAGGGAGTAGGGAGGGAGGGAGGGAGGGAGGGAGGGAGGGAGGGAGGGGGAGTAGAGGAGGGAGGGAGGGAGGGAGGGGAGGAGGGAAGCGCGCGCGGGGCCGCCGCCGCCGGGGGGGGGGGGAGAGAGAGGAACGAACGACGACGAACGAACGAACGAACGAACGAACGAACGAACGAACGAACGAACGAACGAACGAAACGAACGAACGAACGAACGAACGAACGAACGAACGAACGAACGAACGAACGAACGAACGAACGAACGAACGAACGAACGAACGAACGAACGAAGAACGAACGAACGAACGAACGAACGAACAACGAACGAACGAACGAACGAACGAACGAACGAACGAACGAACGAAGAACGAACGAACGAACGAACGAACGAAGAACGAACGAACGAAGAACGAACGAACGAACGAACGAACGAACGAACGAACGAACGAACGAACGAACGAACGAACGAACGAACGAGAACGAACGAACGAACGAACGAACAACGAACGAACGAACGAACGAACGAACGAACGAACGAACGAACGAACGAACGAACGAACGAACGAACGAACGAACGAACGAACGAACGAACGAACGAAAGAACGAACGAACGAACGAACGAACGAACGAACGAACGAACGAACGAAGAACGAACGAACGAACGAAAACGAACGAACGAACGAACGAACGAACGAACGAACGAACGAACGAACGAACGAACGAACAAACGAACGAACGAACGAACGAACGAACGAAAAACGAACGAACGAACGAACGAACGAACGAACGAACGAACGAACGAACTAACGAACACAACGAACAAACGAACGAACGAACGAACTAACGAACTACGAACTAACTAACGAACGAACGAACTAACTAACGAAAACGAAACGAACTACAACGAAACTAACGAACGAAACAACGAACGAACGAACTAACGAACGAACGAACGAACTAACTAACTAAAAAACTGAAGAACAACGAACGAACTAACTAACTAAAACTAACTAACTAAGAACTAAAGAACGAACGAACGAACGAACTAACTAACTAACTAACTGAACTACGAACTAACTAAACTAACGAACTAACTAACGAACTAACAATAACTAACTAACTAACTAACTAACTAACTAACTAACTAACTAACTAAACTAACAATAACTAACTAACTAACTAACAACTAACTAACTAACTAACTAACTAACTAACAACTAACTAACGAACTAACTAACTAACAAACTAACTACTAACTAACCTTACTAACTAACTAACTAACTTTTTTGATTGATTTTGAAAGCACTAGTTGAACAACAATAAAGTACTAAAACCTCCTTGGTTTGAACTTTTTGTGTTTGAATTAAAATAGTACTAATTGAAGAACAAAAAGTACCAGAAATCCCATTTCATAGATTTTTATTCAATCAAGATTATATACATACATATGTATGTTTCATTTTATGCTTTTGGTTCAATATTATTGTTGAACTAGGGAGTTTGAGAAAGTATTCTCATGAAGATTCCCATTAAATTAAATTTTTTGATTTATTGTTATAGAAATTTGAAAAAGTACCATTCTACTAAAGATATAAAAGTATCAAAAAGTCCCCCTTTTACAAATCGGCATCATTTAACTCTGATTTTAGGACTCTAGTCTCAATATTGCAGAAAACGCAAAACTGTGCAAAGTATAAATAACTCCAACTTGCGTATGTTTGACATCTGATTTTATTTAATTAAATATTTATCATAATATTTGTATAACTTCTAAACGGTTTGTCTGATTCTAATGAAATTTTATATGCGTAAAGAGGAAGTTGTTGTTCAAGTTCAAGTTTTGAATTTTTACCTCATGGGCTCCCAGGGGCGCAGTTAGGTGTACACAAACTAGAACACTCGGGTTGAATCCAGAAAGAAAATGGTTAAATTTTAGTTGGCTCAACAAATGGTTTTACCAAATTTGACGTTTTTGGACAAAAAGTTCCTTACAGTATTAATTTCTAAGAAAATTAATTTATTATATAAAACTTTGTTTTATTCAGAAAGTAAACTAAAATACGAATTCTTCTTCCTTATGGCGAACTTGGCTCATTTTGGAGGAAACTTTTAGGTTGAGGTAATAACTTCACGGTTGCTGTGCGTAACAATCCTCAGCACAAACCTAAGTACTTTTACTAAAAGAACAATATCAATTTGATTATTTAACTTTTCATTTTGACTTTAAATTAAAAGTCAAACAATAAGCATTTACAAATTGTATTCGTAATTGTTATTTGCAATTACATTTCCATGAGCCTAAACAACCTATGGGTACTAGGGTTTTTGATGTCAATTTGTTTTTTTTTTTTTTTGTTTTGTTACTGTTGCTCTAGCTCAAACAGTCTTTTAGTTTGTTAACTAAGTACTAAATGTAAAACTTCTACAGGACAATTGCTGATAATGTATTTTTCATTACGTTGTAATAAGTATATAATAGTATTTACAAATAGTCTTTTAGTTTTTTCATTACATTTTATTTTGTGTTTTTTTTGTTGTATTTCGTGTAAATTCGTTAACAACTGTGTCAATTACAACATTCTGCTGTGTTTACTGAGACAATAAGAAATTGTAGATAAAATAAGAATTAACGAAGCATTTGTGCCATATAATTTAGTAACGGTCGTTGAACAATCAAAAAATAAGGCAAAAGAAAAAAAAAAAAAAAATTAAGAAAAAATTAAAAAAATATTGTAATGTTATAACCATTAAGGGGCAATGAATTCTTCAAACAAATACATAGAGAAACAGACAAAGGAAATGTACTGATTAAATATATACATATTTATTTATTTTACATGCTGATAACATGTAAAACCAAAAACCCTTAATAGCCAACAGTTTAATAAGGAGTCAATGTATTCGTTTCAATCTATTCCTTTTGTAAATATATTAGTAGAAGTACGATGTATGTTTGTATCCACCATATATTTGTTGGCGAAACAAACCTTGAAAATATTGTAAAAATATATTCAGTTGCTGTGGGATTATATCAATAAAAAGGCATTACATTTTCTGTAAAAAAGGACCGTAAATGAAAACGGAAACAAAAACATCATATATAATGTTGCTGAATATTGATTTCATATATCCATATGCTTTTTCTTTTATTTGTTGCCAAAACTTTTTATTAAAAACTTCGCCATGTTTAAATTATTTGTGAAATTTATGTAAATTTTAACTTTTTTCTGTTTCTTTTCTATTTCGCTTTTAACACTTGTAAGTTGAACAAATGCCAAATCCATTCATAGATAAAAACGATTTATTTCTATTTCAAGTTTCTAGGAATCCCTACTTAGATAGATGTTTATGTTAAAGTCGTTCAGACGAATGGAACTACATATACATACATATATGTAGTAGAAATTTAGTAGATTTTATTCTTCCAAAAATATTATCTTAAACAAGTTAGAGTGCTATATTCGGCTGAGCCGAATCTTAAATACCTTCCACCAGCTACTTTTATATTAATACTCTTTTTTTCTTTTTTCTCATGTCTTAAATAGAAAAATCTCAAGATTTACAGCTTAAATCTATTACAATTCCAAGATTTATTGAACATTACCAACGACATTTTCTTTATATTTTTATAGCGCTTAGCAATATTTAGTAATTTGCATGTATGTGTATACGATTTAAGGATTTTCAAAATACATATATATAATTTTATTCTAAACAAATTGATAATTCAACTAGTTAAATACGGTCATATCTCCCTAAAAGAATTTTTTAGGGAGATATGACCAAATATAGACCGATCGTAAAAATTCTTTAAGCTGAATTTCTGTACATAAAAGTTATATTTCAGTCAAATTTTGTATCTATATCGTAATTTAGTAATAAGTAATGTGCGTTTAAGTCATTTTCTGAAGGGAACCTAGTATGAGACCGATGGCACCCATGTTATGAACCGATCGTGAAAAATCTTGGAATATAATTTTTGTATACAAAACTAATATTTGTGCCAAATTTTGTATCAATAGCTTTATTTGGTAAAGAGTAATGTGCGTTTAATAGATTTTCGTAAAAGGACCTTGTATGGGAGCTATGACCAATTATGTATATAAAGACAAAATTTAAAAATTCTGTATCTATATCATTATTTGGTAATGAATATTGTGCATTTAAGTGATTTTCTGGAGGGGACCTATGTTATTTGAAATAACATTTAAGTGTACAAAGATAATATTTATGCCACATATTTTATGGGTTATTAGGTAATGAGCTACGTGCCTTTAAGTGTTTTTCTGAAAGGGACCTTGTATTGGAGCTATGATCAATTATGGACTGATAGGAAAATAATTTCACAGTAATATTTCTGTGCATATAAGCAATACTTGTACCAAATTTTATATGGATATCTTAATTCAGTAATGAGTTATGCGCGTTTAAGTGATTTTCGGGATGGGACTTTGTATGGGAGCTATAACCAATTATAGACCGATCCAAAAAATTTTCATAATAATATTTGTGTATATAAGAGCAATACTTTTACCAAATTTTATATGAATATCTTCATTACTAATGAGTTATGTGGTTTTAAGTGATTTTTGGGAGGGGACCTTGTATGGGAGCCATGACCAGTTATGGAACGATCGGAAAAAAATTTTTCAGTAATATTTCTCAGTCATATAAGCAGTACTTGTACCAAATTTTATATAGATATCTTACTTTAGAAATGAGTTATGCGCGTTTAAGTGATTTTTGGGAGGGGACCTTGTATGGGAGCTATGACCAATTATGGACCGATCCAAGAAAACTTTCATAGTAATATTTCTGTATATAAGAGCAATACTTGTACCAAATTTTACATGGATGTCTTCATTTACTAATGAGTTATGTGGTTTTAAGTGATTTTCGGGAGGGGACCTTGTATAGGAGCTATGACCAATTATGGACCTATCGGAAAAAATTTCGCAGTAATATTTCTGTACATATAAGCAATACTTGTACCAAATTTTATATGGATATCTTCATTAAGTAATGAGTTATGTGCGTTTAAGTGATTTTCGGGAGGGGACCTTGTATGGGAGCTATGACCAATTATGGACCGATCGGAAAAAAATTTCCCAATAATATTTATGTATAGATAAGCAATACTTGTACCAAATTTTATATGGATATCTTAATTAGGTAATGCGTTATGCGCCTTTAAGTGATTTTCGGGAGGGGACCTTGTATGGGAGCTATGTCCAATTATGGACCGATCCAGAAAATTTTTTCTCTGAATAAATTCTATTGACATAAGATTTTAAGTTGTAAAATTTTGTGAAGATATCGACATTGTGGCGGTAGTTATTAACAAAAAACCCATTTTCCGGGAATATGTACTTTTGTATGGGAGGTATATGAAATTGTGGACCGATTCTAGCAATTTTCAGCAGAGATCAAGTTCTTATGTAGAAACTTTTTCGTGGCGATTTTCATGAATTTATCTTGCATAGTTTTCGAGAAAATTGCATCCGAATGTGTAAAAAATGCTTATTTTTTTCGAGGTTGTTTTAAATTTTGATTCATAACTTTTCCCGGTATGAACCGATTTTGCTCATTTTCAATACCAAACTGCTTAGGACAACAATGAATATTTTCGGTGAATTTGGCGTACTTCCTTTGCTTAGTTTTAACGTGAGCGTGTTTTAGACAGACAGACGGACAGACAGACGGACAGACAGACGGACATAGCTAAATCGACTCAGAATTTGATAAGGACCCAGAATATATATATTTTGTTGGGTCTCAGATGAATACTTTTGGTGTTACATACGGAATGACAAAGTTATATATACCCTCTATCACCACTGATGGTGGTGGAGGGTATAAAAAGAGCTAAATTAATTATGATAAGATCACTACGCAATTTGGTATAACGATTGATCAAAACAGACATTTCAGTATCCATGATTTAATAAGTTATCAGAATAAAAAGATTTACAAAAGCACTATGTAATAACATACCTACCATAGGGTGTTTTATTTGAAGTTATTTTATTCCACCTATATTTTAGTCTTTTAATTTACCAAATAAATTTAAATCAATTTTTTATTTTTTTGTGTATGTATTCTATTTGCTATGGCTATGTATTCATGTGGTGAACAATTTTTTTTAATCGTCCATGAAATAAATTGAAAATCAATTATTTCCACTGCACTAAATAAACTCTTGAAAAATTTTTATATTAATGAAAAAAAAAATCACAAAAACAAAACCTTTTCATTTCACTTGTTATAGCACCTTTAAAATTTTAGATTTTTATATACACACATGCATACAAAAGTATGTCTGCTTGTTCATTTAACATCTATGTACATTTGAAAGAGTTTTATTTAATATATATAAAACTCTTTAGAATTACTTTTATTTTGGATGTGTAAATATATTTTTTTAGGATTTGTACATTCATATACATATGTACATATGTATATGTATTGTTTTTATACCCTACACCACTTTAGTGGGGAGGGTATATTGGGTTTGTGCTGATGTTTGTAACGCACAATAATATTGGTCCTATACCTTAAAGTATACCAATCGGCTCAGAATCATTTTCTGAGTCGATTTAGCTATGTCCGTCCATGTAAAACTTGTAATCAAACTGCAGGTCGCAATTTTGGAGATAATTCAATGAAATTTGGCACATGATCTTTTATGGTACCCTAGATGAAGCCTGTTGAAAATGGTTTACATCGGTCCATTATTTCACCTAGCCCCCATACAACTGAACCCGCCGAATAGGGCTTTTAAGTTCATAATTATGTTTAATATACTCATATCACGACAAAAAGCTGCAACAACCAAGTTGTATACAAGACTTGATGACCCCCACGAATTCCATAATAATAGGTTCTCATATGACCCTAGCCCCTATGAAAAGCCCCCCTTCAAAATTTCACTTAATTGTCCACAATTTTATTCAACAATAAACGGCTTAAATATGTATATCTAAGGCAAGGTACAATTCAACTTAAATGCTTTATTATGGCAACTAAATCACATTATATTTTTGTCAAAGGTGTAGGGTATTATATGGTCGGCCTCGCCCGACTATAATTTCTTACTTGTATTTATTTGGTTTTGTGTATTGTGCCAAATAAATAAATACAACACCCAGCTGATTCAATTGAATACGTTTTGTGTTAAAAAATTTGGTCATGTTTTTTAGAGCACTTTGTAGTTTCGAACATTTTATGTGAAAGATTAAATTAAATTTTATATTGTTTTCAAGGTGAAAAAGAAATAAACGGAACAGAAAGAACAGAACTAGAACTGAACCAGAATTGAACTATGAACTAGAACTGAACTAGAACTGAACTAGAAACTGAACTAGAACTGAACTAGAACTGAACTAGAACTGAACTAGAACTGAACTAGAACTGAACTAGAACTGAACTAGAACTGAACTAGAACTGAACTAGAACTGAACTAGAACTGAACTAGAACTGAACTAGAACTGAACTAGAACTGAACTAGAACTGAACTAGAACTGAACTAGAACTGAACTAGAACTGAACTAGAACTGAACTAGAACTGAACTAGAACTGAACTAGAACTGAACTAGAACTGAACTAGAACTGAACTAGAACTGAACTAGACTGAACTAGAACTGAACTAGAACTGAACTAGAACTGAACTAGAACTGAACTAGAACTGAACTAGAACTGAACTAGAACTGAACTAGAACTGAACTAGAACTGAACTAGAACTGAACTAGAACTGAACTAGAACTGAACTAGAACTGAACTAGAACTGAAACTAGAACTGAACTAGAACTGAACTAGAACTGAACTAGAACTGAACTAGAACTGAACTAGAACTGAACTAGAACTGAACTAGAACTGAACTAGAACTGAAGTAGAACTGAACTAGAACTGAACTAGAACTGAACTAGAACTGAACTAGAACTGAACTAGAACTGAACTAGAACTGAACTAGAACTGAACTAGAACTGAACTAGAACTGAACTAGAACTGAACTAGAACTGAACTAGAACTGAACTAGAACTGAACTAGAACTGAACTAGAACTGAACTAGAACTGAACTAGAACTAGAACTGAACTAGAACTGAACTAGAACTGAACTGAACTAGAACTGAACTAGAACTGAACTAGAACTGAACTAGAACTGAATAGACTGAACTAGAACTGAACTAGAACTGAACTAGAACTGAACTAGAACTGATATAGAACTGAACTAGAACTGAATAGAACTGAACTAGAACTGAACTAGAACTGATACTAGAACTGAACTAGAACTGAACTAGAACTGAACTAGAACTGAACTAGAACTGAACTAGAACTGAACTAACTGAACTAGAACTAGAACTGAACTAGAACTGAACTAGAACTGAACTAGAACTGAACTAGAAATGAACTAGAACTGAACTAGAACTGAACTAGAACTGAACTAGAACTGAACTAGAACTAGAAACTAGAACTGAACTAGAACTGAACTAGAACTGAACTAGAACTGAACTAGAACTGAAACTAGAACTGAACTAGAACTGAACTAGAACTGAACTAGAACTGAACTAGAACTGAACTAGAACTGAACTAGAATGAACTAGAACTGAACTAGACTGAACTAGAACTGAACTAGAACTGAACTAGAACTGGAACTAGAACTGAACTAGAACTGAACTAGAACTGAACTAGAAACTGAACTAGAACTGAACTAGAACTGAACTAGAACTGAACTAGAACTGAACTAGAACTGAACTAGAACTGAACTAGAACTGAACTTTAGAACTGAACTAGAACTATAGAACTGAACTAGAACTGAAACTACGAACTGAACTAGAACTGAACTAGAAATGAACTAGAACTGAACTAGAACTGACTAGAACTGAACTAGAACTGAACTAGAACTGAACTAGAACTGAACTAGAACTGAACTAGAACTGAACTAGAACTGAACTAGAACTGAACTAGAACTGAACTAGAACTGAACTAGAACTTAACTAGAACTGAACTAGACCTAGAGCTATAGTATGTCGTTTAGTAATAACAGAATTAGATTCTTTAATTTGTGTCTATATCACTGTACGCCACTTTGTTTAAATTGCGGCAGCTATGGAAACGACCAAAGTATTATACATACACTCCCGCTCACTTAAATAGGTTCACTGTTTTGTTCACCTTCAAATTAATTATTGCAAAAAGTAAAGAACTAATTAGTAATTTTATAATTTAGATAATAACATGATTTCTTGGTATCACTAGTAAGACAAAAATTAGCGAAATACCTAATAGCTGATTTTTAGTAATTTTTTTCTAACATACTACGTTTTTTACCTATATTTTTTTGGTTCACTTGATTAGGTTCATTCCGAATAAAATCAGTTTACTGCTGGCAGTGCAAAAAATCTATTCATATTCTGGTGTCTGTGAATATAGACATACATTTTTTTAAAAAATAGGCCGCGGTAAGCCATTGACTGAAGAATAAAATGGCAAAATTTTAGCGTTTTTGGAAACTGTCCAAAATCACATGAATTTGGCAAAAAATTGGGCAAATTCAGAATGTTATTCGCAATTTTATAAGAAAACACTCTGAATATTAAGAAAACATTAATAAACGTACATATGGAGTCTAACAAAAAAGACAGAAGAGATTTCATAAAATCTGGCTCCAAGTCAAATGATTCTGCAGCAAAAATTGAATAAAAAGTGGGTGTTACAGCAAGCCTAGCTGCAGTAAAACGTATTGTAAGAAGGGCCAAGGCTTTAACAATATTAAAAAATTAATAAAAGCCTTTCCAATTGCCACTCGTAATGAAAAACCCTCTTCAGTTTGCACATGAACACATGGTTATAGAAAGCAATATCAGCATCTTGTTTTTTCGGATGAAAAAAGTTTTATTTAGAAGGTCCAGATCGATAAAATAATTATTTTTATGATTTTTGAAATTAAGAGCTCTACCTGAGTTGTCTGCATAGCTGTGGAGGATGTTGGATGTATTGGGGGGCAATTTCGTATTATGAAACATGTGAGCTTCAATTTCTTTCATCTAGTAGGAATTGTAATAATTATAATGCCATACTGGAAACAGTTTTTTCACATTTTCGGAAATCTTTGAACCCTTGCCGTGGATATTTCAAAAATATAATGCCCCGATCCATACCGCCAGGGCTGTAAATGGATGGATTCGATGCCAGAATGTAAAAATTTTGGAATAGCCTCCATAATCTTCTCACCTATTTATTATTGAAAATGTTTCGGATATTCTTTCTCGTAAAGTGTATAGGTCGGGTAGACAGTATAACACAAAAGAAGACTGAATTGAAGGAACTAAAAAAGCTTGGACCGAAATTTCCTTGTCACTACTTAAGAATCTTAATAACTCTTTATCACCTTGAATTTTCGAAGTTATCTCAAGTAACGGCGGATATGTTTCTTACTCAATCTTTTCTAAAACCATGTAAAAATATTTATAAAAATAAAAAAGTTTATTGAAAAATGCATTTTGTTGTTGTTTTTGTAATTTAAAGATGATGAACCTATTCAAATGAGCCAAAAAAATATTGTTCAAAAACGTAGTGTTTTAGAAAAAAAATGTTAAAAATCGGTTATTAAGTATTGCACTCATGTTTGCCTATCTAGTGATACATAAGACATTATGCTATTAATTAAAATTTTAATATAACCAATTAGTCCATTATTTTTTGCAAAAATAGTGAACCTATTTAAGTGAGCGGGAGGTACATACATATGCCTTGTAATGACTGCGTGGGAAGATAAAGTTAAATGCAAAGGTGTACACCCAACACCCAAAGGTGTACACCCAAAACTGAATGTGTAAAATCCTCCAAATAAAATCTTTTATTATATTTTATTTATTTTAAAACATCATGTATTTTCGGCATTAATATTAAATCTCCTCATTTTCTCGCATTTCTTTCTTCGACAAAATATTTTCGCAAATCTTTGTGATTTATCTGTATCGAGTTCTTTTTTATACCCTCCACCACCATCAGTGGTGATAGAGGGTATATATAACTTTGTCATTCCGTGTGTAACACCAAGAAATATTCATCTGAGACCCAACAAAGTATATATATTCTGGGTCCTTATCAAATTCTGAGTCGATTTAGCTATGTCCGTCTGTCCGTCTGTCCGTCTGTCTGTCTGTCTGCCTAAAACACGCTCACGTTAAAACGAAGCAAAGGAAGTAAACCAAATTCACCGAAAATATTCATTGTTGTCCTAAGCAGTTTGGTATTGAAAATGAGCAAAATCGGTTCACATCGGGAAGAGTTATGAATCAAAATTTAAAACAACCTCGAAAAAAATAACCATTTTTTACACATTCTGATGTAATTTTCTCGAAAACCATGCAAGATAAATTCATGAAAATCACCATACATAAGTTTCTATATGAGAGCTTGATTCCTGCTGAAAATTTCCAGAATCGGTCCACAATTTCATATACCTCCCATACAAAAGTACATATTCCCAGAAAATGGGTTTTTTGTTAATAACTTCCGTCACAATGTCGATATCTTCACAAAATTTTACATACTAAAATTTTGTGTCAATAGAATTCATTCAAAGAAAATATTTTCTGGATTGGTCCATAATTGGACATAGCTCCCATACAAGGTCCCCTCCCGAAAATCACTTAAACGCGAATAACTCATTACTAAAGTAAGATATCCATATAAAATTTGGTACAAGTATTGCTTATATGCACAGAAATATTATTAAGAAATTTTTTTCCGATCGGTCCATAACTGGTCATGGCTCCCATACAAGGTCCCCTCCCGAAAATCACTTAAACGCACATAACTCATTACTAAATTAAGATATCCATATAAGCTTTGTCACAAGTATTGCTCATATACAAAGAAATATTACTTTGAAATTTTTCTCCGATCGGTCCATAATTGGTCATAGCTCCCATACAAGGTCCCCTCCCGAAAATCACTTAAACGCACATAACTCATTACAAAATTAGGATATCAATATAAAATTTGGTACAAGTATTGCTTATATGCACAAAAATACTACTGTGAAAATTTTTTCCGATCGGTCCAAAATTGGCCAAAGCTCACATACAAGGTCCTCTCCCGAAAATCACTTAAAACCACATAACTCATTAGTTAATGAAGTTATCCATATAAAATTTGGTACAATTATTGCTTATGTGCACAAAAATATTACTGTGAAATTGTTTTCCTATCGGTCCATAATTGATCATAGCTCCCATACAAGGTCCCTTTCAGAAAAACACTTAAAGGCACATAGCTCATTGCCTAATAGTGGTACCCATTAAATATTTGGCATAAATACTATTTTTGTACACATAAATGTTATTTCAAAATTTTTTCACGATCGGTCCATCCTTGGTCATAGCTCTCACACAAGTTTCCCTCCCGAAAATCACTTAAACGCACATAACTCATTACCAAATATTGGTATCCATACATTTAGCAAAAATATTGATCTTATATACATAAATTTGGTCATGGCTCTCATACTAGGTCCCCTCCAGAAAATCACTTAAATGCACAATATTCATTACCAAATAATGATATAGATACAGAATTTTGAAATGTTGTCTTTGTATACATAATTGGTCATAGCTCCCATACAAGGTCCTTTTACGAAAATCTCTTAAACGCACATTACTCATTACCAAATAAAGCTATTGATACAAAATTTGGAACAAATACTAGTTTTGTATACAAAAATTCTATTTCAAGATTTTTTCACGATCGGTTCATAACATGGGTGCGATCGGTCCCATACAAGTTTCCCTTCAGAAAATCACATAAACACTCCTAACTTATTACAAAATTACGATATAGATACAAAATTTGACTGAAATATAGCTCTTATGTACAGAAATTTTGCTTAAAGAATTTTTTACGTTCGGTCTATAATTGGTCATATCTCCAATACTAGGTCCTGCCTTTAAAAGCGCTTTAACCGTATTTAACTAGTTGCAATATCAATTTGTGTAGAACAAAATTATATATATGTATTTTAAAAATCCTTAAATCTTTCACACACACGCATACATGCAAATTACTAAATATCGCTAAGCGCTATTAAGATATAAAGAAAATTAGCTTTTGTAATGTTTAATAATCTTGGAATTGTAATAGATTTAAGCTGTTTAAATTTGGGATTTTTTCTATTTAAGACATGAGAAAACTTATTTCTACAAATATTTGATCAATTAGAAAAGTATTAATATAAAAGTAGCTGGTGGAGGGTATTTAAGATTCGGCTCAGCCGAATATAGCACTCTAACTTGTTATTGCTGATGTTATTAGGAATTTCTTAGAACTCTATTTGTACTCAAACATTACAGTGTTTATTGATATATTTTCTTCTTTCTTTCAAGGATTTATTCAAAATATCAAAGTGCTTAACAAAACCTGTGATTTAGGAAAAATATACATATTTTCTGATGTAATGTATGATGTGGTTTTATTGGAGTGGCATAGATTGGCCACACAAAGATAAGGGATCTCATTGATTTGTGTTGATTTTTGCAAAAACTTTTCATTTATTTTACTTTTGCCTTTCGGTTTTTATTCTCGTAATCCTTTAGTATTAAGGTAAAATGTATTTTTCAAAATGTATGCAGATTGAGGCTGTTTTTAAGATTAAGTTTTGGGTTTCTTTATTTATTTAATTCGGGCAAGACAATAAGATTTCAATAATTTGCCAATATTTTAATATGTAAATTATATATATGATATAAATATATTAATGGTGTTAAATAGGAAGAAGATTGTGAGAATATTCCGCATGTTTTAGCGAAAGAAAAATGTTTTGGGTTTATATTTAATCTTTAGAATTGAATTTGCTCTTTATTAAGCCAGTTACTATATAAGAATCAAATAAAATAAAATAATTTAAATTGGGCCAGTCCGATTCCATAATATTCTTCACTATTATATACTAATTTTGGAAAATTTCATTGAGTTTTGTTGGAAGAGGACACATATGGGCAATACTAAATTATCCTGAATTCATCGTTAAACTTCAATGCGTATAAATAGGTTAGGATTAAAGGAGAACAAATGTACATAGGAGTGGTGATAACATTAAAAATATTGTTGAACAAAGCCTTTAAAGTAATCGATAAAAGCATGTATTAGCGTGATGTTCAGAAACCCCTTGAAAAAATTTGTCAAGGCGTAGAAACAAAATTTCTATTAGTTAAATATAAGTATACAAAATAAAAAACTACTCTTCTAAGTGGCTTTTAAATATAAATTTTTACTTAAACATAATGTTACTTTTTACTTCTTTCCATTTCCTTTGTGAAAAATCCTTCTTTTCCAATTCCTAATCTTGTGGAAAAAAACTAAATTGTTGTTTATTCTCTTGATGTGGTCACGCAATTTGTTGACAGACGACGTGCATGATGAGTTCATTCATGATTGAAAGTGCTCACATGATGCCTTAATAATGCAAAAGGGGAAAAATTTAAACAGAAAAACCAAAATAGGAAATGAATCCAGCCAGATCAGGTCGGCTAATACATACACAAATACTTAGTAAAAGCTACTAAACAATATGATACTGAAAATAATACCACAAAATTGAAGAAAAACAAACATACCTGAAAACGTCTTCATTTTTAAAGAGAATAGATTGTTGGTAATGTTTAAAGATTTGCTCATGAATTTTCTAAAATGATAACAGAGTGTGTAAACATAAACACGTGAAATAACAAACATTGAATATATAAAGGTTAACATTACAAAGTTGCAACAGTAACACTGTGTTTTACGGACATATACAGTGGTACGATTTATAGTATTGAAATTTCACATTCTTCTATTATTAGAACTGAACTAGGGCAGAACAAGAACTGAACTAGAACTTTTTTTTTTTTTTTTTTTTTTTTTTATATATATTATCATTTATTTATTTGTAACAATTGTGTGTTTTGTTAACAATATGTACAATACAAAATTATTAGAAAGAAATTAAAATTTGATAAAATCATCCTCTTAGGCGTAGCAATCACATCAGGGTATATATCGGAAAATCTTCATTTTTCTTGGCACGTCTGATGTCTTATATTCCGGAAAGAGAGGTTTTCATCTACGATCATATTCCATGTTCCATGTGATTTATATACTTTGTTTCGATTAGTTTTTGTTTTATTATTTATTTCAATTATTCATTTGATTATCATTTTCTTATATATGTAAGTGAATTCTAATTATTCCCCGCGAAGCTATTCAGCTTGTCCGCAGGATATTAAGTAGGAAAAGTTCACATATTCTTAGCGTTCTATAGTTAATTAGTTCAGGTTTTTCTTTCTTTTTTTTTAATGCATATAGTTTACACTCATTGCGAATTTATTAAATATTGTTTGATATGTTTATCTTTTTGGTGTTTATTTCTATTGTTTAAGATATTAATAGGAATTTTGTTTAGAATTGTTGGTAATGCGACGGGAAGGGTGCTTCTGCCATATTCGTTAGTAAAACGTTCTACTTTAAATCTTCCTTGCGATCTTCGTCGTGTGTTGTAGGAATGATCAATTTGTTGTAAGAAAGTTGTATTATTATCGAATTCTTTTATAATTGTGGTGTAATATATGTTCTTAACGTTTAGTACATTTGTGGCTTTAGCTAGATTGAAATGATTTTGAGTACGATTATTTTGCATGTCAATATCTGTTAAGAATTGGTAATTTTGTTTTTTCCATAACATTTTAAGTAGCTGGTCTTGTGTTTTTTGCAATGTGCTGTTGTATTTAACATTTCCCCATGCAGTTATACCATGCCTAATGTACGATTCAGCAAGAGAAAAATAGGCTTGACGTAATACGTCATAAGTTGCGCAATTACTTAAATGGTACAACATATATGCCGATTTTCTAAGCTTCTTCTGCAAATTTTCTATGTGTATCTTCCATTTAAAACTGCTGTCAACATAGACTCCTAAGTATTTATATGATTTGACTAATTCTATTACTGTTGAACATGTGTCGCCTACGTATGTGTTGTTATTAGCTTTTTTATGAAGACATTCTGTGTTATGAAATGTTAATCTTATATCCGAGTTTACAAGATGTGGTGGTTTGATGTGCATTACCTTTGTTTTGCTAGCATTGATGATGAGTCCGCTATCATGTGACCATTTTGTTGCTATATCTAATTGTCTTTGCATCATTTCTATTGCGATAGATATATTTTTGTCAGCAACAACGATAGCTGTGTCATCAGCATATGCGAAAGTTGAACTTTTTAAACATCGCATCATATCGTTTGCGTATAAAATGTAAAGTATTGGACCAAGTTTTGATCCTTGCGGCACTCCACAATCATATGTTGTTTCTTTACTTAGTTTATTATGTATTTTGACACAATATGATCTGCAATGTAGATAGCTTTTAAACCACTTTAAAGTATTTCCTCTTATGCCGTTTCTTTCGAGAGTTTCTATCAACTTAATATGTGATAACGTGTCAAATGCCTTACTGAAGTCGATAAAGAGAACTAATACATGCAAATTCTTACTTAAGGATTCATTAATGTAATTTGAGAAGTTTCCTAGTAACTTGTTAATATTTTTTCCCTTTTGGAATCCAAACTGGTTTTTATTTATAATATTAAATTTTTGCATAAAATCTGTAAGTCTTTTGACTATCACATCCTCCAAAATTTTATCTATTACAGATAAAATAGCTATTGGCCTGTAATTATTATAGTCCGTTTTGTTTCCACTTTTGTATATAGGTCTTACTATAGAAGTTTTAAGCAAATTTGGTACAATGGCCTGTTCTAAGCTTAAATTAATCAGTTTTGTAATGATTGGTGTTAAGAAATTGGCATTTGTTTTAAGATCCTTCGGTCGAATTCCATCAATTCCTGGACCTTTTTGATATTAAGTGTTTTCAATGTGTTGTAGATTTCATCTTCGGTGACATATCCAACGTAGATTGAGTTTTGAATAGTAGTAACAGTATTATTTATAGTTTTTGTGTTACAATTATGTATTAGCTTTTTAACATTTGTACTAAAACTTGATGCAAAATTATCTGCTATATTATTTATATTTTCATTTTTAAAGCTTTTTGTTATTAAACTGTCAATATTATTCGTCTTTTTGCCGATTATTTCATTTATCAATTGCCATGTCACACGTATATCATTTCTGTTCTCAATGAATTTATTTTTATAGTAGTTATTTTTTTCGTATATAATTTTTTTATTTACAAAATTTCTAAAAGTTTATATTCTTTTTCAATTATTTTATTTTTTCGATTATTCTTCCATTTTTTAAAAAGTTTATCCCTAATATCACAATATTTTACAATTTCCTCATTGATCCACGGATTTATTGATCTTTTTTTATTAGCTTTTTGTTTTTTTAGTTGAATTTTGGTAAATTTCACTTAATAATTTATGCACATTATTATATAACTCATTCGCATTTGAGATTTGCATTAACTCATTCCAATTAGTATCTTGAATTGTTTTGTTAATCTTGTAATTATTAAATTGTGGCCCCTGGCTAATTGAGGTTGGTTCACTCTGATCGTCTACTTCATCATCATAAACACAACAAAACAGAGAGTAATGGTCAGAAATGTTTGTTGTTATTATTACAGAATGTACTTTAGTTGTTGCTTTATGATTTCTAAACAAGAGATGATCGATACACGTGCTTGTGTTTTTGTTTACATCTTCACGTGTACACTCATTGATCATACTCTGCAGTCCATTACTCATTACCATATTAAGGTATGTGTTTGTTGTATTATTTTCTCTTATTAAGTCTATATTTACATCTCCCACAATTATAATTTCTTGTTTATTTTTAATGTTGTTAATTATCATATCAAGTTCGGTGATAAACATAGGGACGTTTTCATGAGGGGGACGATACACAGAGAGCAAAGAAAGTGTTCTGTTGTTTATATTTATGTCTAATTGTATTATTTCGAATGATTTTGGAGTAAGCGAAATTTCATTAAAGGTTAGATCTTCTGCAATATAGACAGCGATGCCTCCACCTCTATTTTTTCTATTAAAAAATACAGAATTAAAACCTTTTATTTCGTAAAAAGTGTTTTCATAATCGGTTATATTGGTTTCAACTAAAACAATGAATTTAATTTTATTTATTATATTTTTTATTGCTATGAGGAAAGTTGCGAAATTTAATCTTAGTGACCGAATGTTCATGTATATTAATGATGCGGGATAACTTAAAAGCTTGTTATTAATTAGATTGAAATTGTTTAAGGTTTGTTTTTCGATATTATTCATTTTTATTTATTTTATATTAAAGAAACTAAAAGTGTATAATAATATTATTTAAATTGTATTATTAATAGTTTCAAGATCTGCAGCATTTTTTTATGGTAAATAGGGGCGAGTTTTCGTTTTTACGTGCAAAGATATTGCCGTTACGAATCCAAACAAACTTCCAATTTGCCTCCTTTGCTTTGGTTTTAGCTTGCCAAAGGAGTTGGCGGTTATGAAACGTCAATTCATCGTTTATATATATAAATTTGTTGGCAGTATTATCCTGATCATTTTTGTTTATTATTTTTGCGTCGACTCTATGTCCAGTAATTTTACTCATGAATGCAGTTTTTTTGCTCAGTGTAGAAAATTCGACAATGACTTTATTTTGTTTTTTAATGCGATATGCATTGGCTATATCTTCTTCCTTTATTTCAATGTTAATTGTTGTACCAATTGCCTTAACCACTTCATATTCAGAGATTTCTTTGTTTTGTATGTTTTTTATTTCTATGTTGTTTTTGATCATTTGTTGTTCCAATTTGTTTATACGCGTTTCGTTGGCAGTGATTCGAGTGTCTCTTTTAATGTTCATCTCATTTATCTCCTTTACTTGATCAACTAAGGTAGCAAGTGCATTTGATATCGAAGAGAGTGCGAATTGAATTTCCTCTTTCATTTCAGTCTTGGATGCATTGACATTAGTTGCTAGTTGATCGACCGTTTTCATCACCTCTTTCATGCCTTCCTTCAAGTCTGATTGTACAGAGCATAGTCTAGCATCAAAAGAGTTCAATTTTATATCTAACGAGGTCAACGACACTATCTCTTTAAATTTTTTCGGTGGATCATTCTCAACATTATTATCATCGTCATCGGTTCGGGCTTGTTTCATGTTGTTGCTTTCATCGAAACAAGTGATTGGTATAAAGTATTTGGAGAGCGGCTTCGCGGTTTGCATAAATGACACTTCCATGAAGTTTTTCTCTCACGGTACATTGATAGATATGTGCTTTCGGAAAGGGGGGGGAGCAAGGTGAAAAATGAAAATTTGAGTTGCAATTGTAACATTTAACATAATTTGTTGTTGTTATTTCTTTATTACATTGTTTACAGAGAACTGCTTGACTCATATTTATACTCTTACTTTAATTATTTTGTATATATTTTAGTTTTTGTGTTTATTTTGGGTCTTTTCAATTTTCAAAAAAAAGTTTTTATATGAAATTCACTTTGTTTATAAAGTATTTTTAATAATTTTTTTCCACAGCAATATTAGACAAATTGTGAGGATTTTTATAGATATTGTTTTATTTTTAATTTGCACTTTTAAAGCTGTTTTAATTGTTTATTTTAGAGAGCGTAATAATACTGTTGTGTTCGCAATGAGTATTCAACTGTTCAACTGAACTGAACTGAACTAGGGCAGAACAGAACTGAACTAGAACTGAACTAGAACTGAACTAGAACTGAACTAGAACTGAACTAGAACTGAACTAGAACTGAACTAGAACTGAACTAGAACTGAACTAGAACTGAACTAGAACTGAACTAGAACTGAACTAGAACTGAACTAGAACTGAACTAGAACTGAACTAGAACTGAACTAGAACTGAACATGAACTGAACTAGAACTGAACTAGAACTGAACTAGAACTGAACTAGAACTGAACTAGAACTGAACTAGAACTGAACTAGAACTAACTAGAACTGAACTAGAACTGAACTAGAACTGAACTAGAACTGAACTAGAACTGAACTAGAACTGAACTAGAACTGAACTAGAACTGAACTAGAACTGAACTAGAACTGAACTAGAACTGAACTAGAACTGAACTAGAACTGAACTAGAACTGAACTAGAACTGAACTAGAACTGAACTAGAACTGAACTAGAACTGAACTAGAACTGAACTAGAACTGAACTAGAACTGAACTAGAACTGAACTAGAACTGAACTAGAACTGAACTAGAACTGAACTAGAACTGAACTAGAACTGAACTAGAACTGAACTAGAACTGAACTAGAACTGAACTAAACTGAACTAGAACTGAACTAGAACTGAACTAGAACTGAACTAGAACTGAACTAGAACTGAACTAGAACTGAACTAGAACTGAACTAGAACTGAACTAGAACTGAACTAGAACTGAACTAGAACTGAACTAGAACTGAACTAGAACTGAACTAGAACTGAACTAGAACTGAACTAGAACTGAACTAGAACTGAACTAGAACTGAACTAGAACTGAACTAGAACTGAACTAGAACTGAACTAGAACTGAACTAGAACTGAACTAGAACTGAACTAGAACTGAACTAGAACTGAACTAGAACTGAACTAGAACTGAACTAGAACTGAACTAGAACTGAACTAGAACTGAACTAGAACTGAACTAGAACTGAACTAGAACTGAACTAGAACTGAACTAGAACTGAACTAGAACTGAACTAGAACTGAACTAGAACTGAACTAGAACTGAACTAGAACTGAACTAGAACTGAACTGAACTGAACTAGACTGAACTGAACTGAACTAGAACTGAACTAGAACTGAACTAGAACTGAACTAGAACTGAACTAGAACTGAACTAGAACTGAACTAGAACTGAACTAGAACTGAACTAAAACTAACTAGAACTGAACTAGACTGACTAGACTGAACTAGAACGAACTAGATGAACTAGAACTGAACTAGAACTGAACTAGAACTGAACTAGAACTGAACTAGAACATGAGCTAGAACTGAACCTAGAACTGAACTAACTGAACTAGAACTGAACTAGAACTGAACTAGAAACTGAAACTAGAACTGAACTAGAACTGAAACTAGAACTGAACTAGAACTGAACTAGAACTGAACTAGAACTGAACTAGAATGACTAGAACTGAACTAGAACTGAACTAGAACTGAACTAGAACTGAAAACTAGAACTGAACTAGAACTGAACTAGAAAATGAACTAGAACTGAACTAGAACTGAACTAGAACTAACTAGAAATGACTAGAACTGAACTAGAACTGAACTAGAACTGAACTAGAACTGAACTAGAACTGAACTAGAACTGAACTAGAACTGAACTAACTGACTAAACTGAACTAGAACTGAACTAGAACTGAACTAGAACTGAACTAGAACTGAACTAGAACTGAACTAGAACTGAACTAGAACTGAACTAGATGAACTAGAACTGAACTAGAACTGAACTAGAACTGAACTAGAACTGAACTAGAACTGAACTAGAACTGAACTAGAACTGAACTAGAACTGAACTAGAACTGAACTAGAACTGAACTAGAACTGAACTAGAACTGAACTAGAACTGAACTAGAACTGAACTAGAACTGAACTAGAACTGAACTAGAACTGAACTAGAACTGAACTAGAACTGAACTAGAACTGAACTAGAACTGAACTAGAACTGAACTAGAACTGAACTAGAACTGAACTAGAACTGAACTAGAACTGAACTAGAACTGAACTAGAACTGAACTAGAACTGAACTAGAACTGAACTAGAACTGAACTAGAACTGAACTAGAACTGAACTAGAACTGAACTAGAACTGAACTAGAACTGAACTAGAACTGAACTAGAACTGAACTAGAACTGAACTAGAACTGAACTAGAACTGAACTAGAACTGAACTAGAACTGAACTAGAACTGAACTAGAACTGAACTAGAACTGAACTAGAACTGAACTAGAACTGAACTAAACTGAACTAGAACTGAACTAGAACTGAACTAGAACTGAACTAGAACTGAACTAGAACTGAACTAGAACTGAACTAGAACTGAACTAGAACTGAACTAGAACTGAACTAGAACTAAACTAGAACTGAACTAGAACTGAACTAGAACTGAACTAGAACTGAACTAGAACTGAACTAGAACTGAACTAGAACTGAACTAGAACTGAACTAGAACTGAACTAGAACTGAACTAGAACTGAACTAGAACTGAACTAGAACTGAACTAGAACTGAACTAGAACTGAACTAGAACTGAACTAGAACTGAACTAGAACTGAACTAGAACTGAACTAGAACTGAACTAGAACTGAACTAGAACTGAACTAGAACTGAACTAGAACTGAACTAGAACTGAACTAGAACTGAACTAGAACTGAACTAGAACTGAACTAGAACTGAACTAGAACTGAACTAGAACTGAACTAGAACTGAACTAGAACTGAACTAGAACTGAACTAGAACTGAACTAGAACTGAACTAGAACTGAACTAGAACGAACTAGAACTGAACTAGAACTGAACTAGACTGAACTAGAACTGAACTAGAACTGAACTAGAACTGAACTAGAACTGAACTAGAACTGAACTAGAACTGAACTAGAACTGAACTAGAACTGAACTAGAACTGAACTAGAACTGAACGAACTGAACTAGAACTGAACTAGAACTGAACTAGAACTGAACTAGAACTGAACTGAACTGAACTAGAACTGAACTAGAACTGAACTAGAACTGAACTAGAACTGAACTAGAACTGAACTAGAACTGAACTAGAACTGAACTAGAACTGAACTAGAACTGAACTAGAACTGAACTAGAACTGAACTAGAACTGAACTAGAACTGAACTAGAACTGAACTAGAACTGAACTAGAACTGAACTAGAACTGAACTAGAACTGAACTAGAACTGAACTAGAACTGAACTAGAACTGAACTAGAACTGAACTAGAACTGAACTAGAACTGAACTAGAACTGAACTAGAACTGAACTAGAACTGAACTAGAACTGAACTAGAACTGAACTAGAACTGAACTAGAACTGAACTAGAATAAGACAACTAGAACTGAACTAGAACTGAACTAGAACTGAACTAGAACTGAACTAGAACTGAACTAGAACTGAACTAGAACTGAACTAGAACTGAACTAGAACTGAACTAGAACTGAACTAGAACTGAACTAGAACTGAACTGGGACTGAACTGGAACTGAACTAGAACTGTGTATATTAATTTCTCTAATTTAAATATACTCTGTTATGGTACTAAAGCAAATTACTCAGTTTCGCAATGCGTCTTTAATAGACCTTGATGATTTTATCTTTAAAAAAGTCACAATAATTTATCTTTATAAGAAATACAATTTATACAAAACTTGTCATATCACTGTATTTCAAGTTTAATCAGAAAAAACACATACATATGTATGTACATAGATAAACATATACATAAACATAAAATAATACAGACATAAAATAAATGAGAAATCATGTGAGTTGTAGCACCGTGTTGTGAAGGCATTAGTACTTCTAGTGATAGTAGTTGTGGCATCATCAAAATCCTATAAACTTAAAAGACATAAATCTTATGTCCCTATAAAAAATATGTACACACATACACACTCGCTGTGAACTAATACATTCATAGGATATTAAAAACAAGTAATAATGTATAGTTGGTCAAGCCAGTATACGTGATACCCTATGACAGTTTATATAAATGAAAAGCGGCTTGAGCAAATCTAGAACCAATTGTGAAGAAATTTTTTCGATGAAGAATTTATATGGGATCTAGGTGAAATAATCCATTTAAAGCAATCGATGAAGGAAAATATTCTTAGAGCATTCGTTTATTTTGTATTAGAATTATTATTTCGTATGGTGTAGGGTACAACGAGAGTGAATTCATATAAAATGATACAGAAAACTGAAAAGGAAAATGGAAAAAGTTTATTTTATGTCAATAAAAATCCATAAGAAAAAAACTTTTGTAAAACGAAGAAATCTTTCACTCGACAATATAAAGGCATAAACTAACAAACGAAAAAAAATATATAAAGAAATTGAAAATTCGTATAAAAACACTATCAGGCGAGTATGTTTACAAGCGGATTTTATTATGAATGCGTCCAACTCTATTCATCCATCTATCAGAAAAAAAAGTAATAGTCTTAAGGATTTAACGTTTCTTCTATATGTATTGTTTCTCATACTTGTGTAAAACAAACACTCACACGTTTTGTGTGCTATTTCATTATTATTATCCTTTCAAGTAAAGATAACTTGATGTTGGTCCTTGTTGTTCTCGGAAAGTATTCAACACATGATATTAAAGACAATTCACACATACATATATGTGTGCTTATGTGTGGCAATCTGTGTATGTATAAATGAAGCACACAAATGATAAGGGCTGGACAATACATTGACTTGCACTTGTATTGTTTGTTTTGTGTTTTTTTTTTCCTGTGTGTCGTGACTTATGATGTTGATGTCTTCTTGATGTTCTTCTTGGCTATTCTTTTAATTTTTCTTTTGAATTTTTTTCTTATTTTGTTATTTTTGTATTTTGCCATTATGCGAGTGAAGTGATGATGAAGCTATTATGGAAATATTGCTGAGAAAACACACTCCCAAATTGGACTCCCTAAATTGGACAATTCTTATTCGTAAAATATGATCTACATGTATTATACCTGCTCGATTGAATGAGACTGAAACGTTTATAAAACAATTCGAATTTAATGGTTTAATAAAAAACCACGAAGAAACAGAAATCTTATAAACTGGAAAATGTTTAAACTTAAAATTAAAAAAAGATTTTCCTTTACTTACGTGATAAAGTGAGCACCCTATTATTGTCCACATTAAAAATAATTGTACTTTATATTCTCTCCAATTCTGTTTGCATTTGTTTAACACCAAAAAATAGTATTAGGATTAACCATAAAAACCCCATAGTAGTAAATATTTTATATTCTATGCAAAAAAAAGAACATTTTAAGCTAGTCCTTTTCATCTTTGATTCTACATTAAATTCCAATCGTATTATTTATTATCAATACATTGAACACCATTTGCTATTAATCATTCCAGTTTTTGGTTGCTATTTTACTCCCTAAACATTCGTTTGGCTATGGTGAATACGTTAACGAATTGGTAACAGTAAGCTGTGATGGTTGATGAGAAGCTCATCAAAAGTTATAACAGATAAACAAATTACTACCCTTTATTGGTCTATAATATATGCGCATATATTGTTGGACAAAAAAAAAACGAACGAACAAAATAAAATTTATGTATTTTATTAAAGTCGTTTTTATGTCTGGCAAATAATATAAAAACTAAGGATGGCATAGAAATTGTTTTAAATGATTTTCAAACTGATGAAAAGGATAAATAAACTTTGGTAGAAATTGACATATTATACTTACTTATATATGTACATATGTATGTATGTGAATGGGTATAATATTGTGTTTATTTTGCAAAACTATATAAAACATTTAATAAACAAAAAAATTTAAGCAGGACTATTTTTTAAAAAGTAGGAGTGCTAGCCTCGACTAAGACGAATTTGAAGTCCCCTTCGCATACTAATATTTAAACATATTTAACGATATTTAAATGATAGCATTTCTAATTCCGAAATCTTAGGTTAGGTGAGCATGTTGTCCACTTGCTTACATCAATCATCCTGATTCCTTTGTGAAATCGAAACCAGTTAGACCGACGAATGAAGTATTTTATCTTCCGGATGCTCACCTTGAATAAATTCATTAATTAGTTCAAGATGAGGCTGTCTAGCTAGATCTAAACCTATATTTCGCTAGAGGTGGATATGACAGAGATGGTGGGCAACATCTTATTCTTCCACTTCCTTATGACAAGATGTCGAAGTGGTTTACGTGAAAACCAGCCTTGAAGGCCTAATTTCATGGTGGTCTTTTTATCCACAGGGTGAGCTTTTTTGATGGTTTATTACTGTCGCCGATGGCAATTTTCGTACATGGTTCCACCGGTCCATGTGCAAGCACTTTGTTCAAGTACACGAGCCATCTAATCTCTGACCATTGCTGCCCGTTGCTTAACTTCCGAGATGCAAAAACATCACTTCCGTTTACAACCACGTACCTTAAGTCAGCAATAGCAACTAGAGACGCAATCGGTAGACCGAAACACGAACTAACTAATCTCTGACCATTGTTGCGCCGTTGCTTAACTTCCGAGATGCAAAAACATCACTTCCGTATACAACCAAGCGGATGGGATGGCCTCTGTTGAGTCGGCAACAACACCTAGAGACGTAACCGGTAGACCGAAGTACGAATCCATCAAATAAGCCGAGATTTTGTTCTTACTCACAGTGACATACTGTGGTAAATCTGGTATAAACAGAGTTAACTCTAACATACCTGGACAAAAACATACCATCACCATTCAATCCTACACACTTCTCATTTATCCTACATACTCATAAGAAAACAACAGAAGATAGAGCCACTCTAGTTATACGGGCGGATGAGTTCCGTATGTAGGGGTATATGTATTAGATACAATTAACATCATTAACACTATCAGTGGGGGAACCAGAATTATAGACTTTACCGTGCATCGGTCTTTTAAAAGACATTCTTTTTCCGCGAAATTTGGTTTTAACCACAGCAAATATGTGCACTCCGACGGGACCTCTCCAATAACTTGCACGAGACAAAGTCTACAACTCCACCCTGTGGGCTATCGGTTCCTGTATTTCCAAATTATGTGGTTATCTAGTTCGTCCCAATGTCAAATCATTCCAAGGAAAGACCTACGATATATTTTCTCATCATTTGTTTATAGTCCCGGCAGACTAGAGGTACTGGTAGTATTTACCCGGCAACACGCCCCCGGTGGGATTTCATCATGACAGCTTCTACTTGTAATTCGTTTCTACAGGGATTCAATCTTTTAGTATAAAGCCCAAAAGGTCAGTAACCACTTTCAGAAAGTCTAACAAGGCGTGTGTTTTTCACATGATCTTTGCCATTCTATATGTAGCCGCAGTCGGCTACCTAGATTGTGAATGGTCGTGAAATCTGTTTCAGAACGAGTTTCCCTTTCTAGATAAATGACACACTTTTAAAGAGAGTTCGCAATGGTATTACCAGGTATCTGAGGATGACCTATCTATGAGACATTTTGAGACATTAGATCAATATGTAACGTATTCATCGTGACAAAAACAATTACATTTTTAAGGGCTTAACTGTCATATTGAAGAGCCAATTCTTTGGATTAATACCTCAATAATATTTCCAGAGCTTTAATCGACGTGTTGTTCGTGGCACCACTTATGTATATCCAAGAAACATGTACGTTGCACTGCTTGTAAATGAATTGTGTTATAGTTATACCTTACACCACTATAGTGGGGAGGGTATTATGCGTTTGTGCTGATGTTTGTAACACCCAAAAATATTGGTCCTACACCCACGTTAAATACCAATCGGCTCGGAATCACTTCCTGAGTCGATTAAGCTATGTCCGTCCGTCCGTCTGTCTTTCTATGTGTCCATGTAAACCTTGTGCGCACTCTACAGGTAGCAAAAGTCAAACGTTATTGAAAATGGTTGAAATCGGTCCATTATTCTACCTAGCCTCCATACAACAAGACCCCCGAATAGGGCTTTTGACCTCATAATTATGTTAAATGAACTACTATCTCTACAAAAATTGGAAAAATTTAATTTTATATATGTCTTAATAATTCTAGTGATTTTTGTAAAGATCGGGCATTATTTGACCCTAGCCCCCATACAAAGTCCCCCTCAGAAAATGACTTGAATGTCCACAATCCACTTATAAACACTAGTATCACGATGAAATTTGGCATAAATGAGTTTTATATAAACATAATACCTAACAATAAATTTTATAGGGATCGGCCCAAGTTTTGCCCTAGGCCCCATATAAGCGGACCTTCCGATTTGGGCATTTTAGCTCATAACTTTGTCAAATAAAATACTATCTCTCCAAAAATTGGCACAACTAAGTTTGATATAATTATAAATAACACTGTCGATTTTTATAATGATCGGGCATTATTTGACCCTATCCCCCATACAAAATCCCCTTCAGAAAATGACTTGAATGTCCACAATTCACTTATAAACACTAGTATCACTATGAAATTTGCCTCAAATAGATTTTATATAAACATAAATGTCGACATTAAATTTTATAAGGAGCGGACCAATTTTTGACCTAGCCCCCATACAACCGGACCTACTGATTTGGGCCTTTTAGCTCATAACTACGACAAACATACTACTATCTTCCCAAAAATTGGAACAACTAAGTTTGATATAATTATAAATAAAACTGTAATTTTTCGCCATGATCGGAAATAAAAAGTAGCCTATTGCCAGACATACAGGAATACGCTGTGAAAATATATAAACATATAAACTTATAAACACACAAACATACAAACATATAAAGATATAAACATACAAACACACATTAATGTTTATATATGTATATAGATAATTCCCAATAATACATTTTATAAGGATCGGCTCAATTTCTGCCCTAGCCCCCATACATCCGGATCTTCCGATTTCGGCCGTTTATCTTTTAACTACATCTAATATACTACTATCTATCCAAAAATCGGCACAATGTGGTGATGTTTGTAACACTCAAAAATACTTGTCCTTATTAAGCTATGTCCGCCTTTGTGATCGCAATTTTGAATATAATTTGTTAAAATGGGTCACATACTATTCTCTGGATCCAATAACGAAGGCTGTTAAAAATGATTGAAATCGATCTTTTATTTCCCCTAGTCAGCATACAAACGTACATGAACAGACATTATTTCGAATCTATATAAGATTAACAGAAATGCTTCATTATTAAAATTAATCACATTTAGTATACGCAATTGGTGTAGGGTATCATATAGTCAGCCACGCCCGACTATAATTTCTTACTTGTTTTTCTTTAAAGAAGTTCTTCTTGTATAAGTTGCTATCAAAGGGTTTCCCAAAGTAGTGTATAACCTCATTTAATGTGGGTTCCACTGATCTATCATTAATATTCAATGATTTTTCATAGAATATCTTTCCCAAGATAGAAAGTTGAAAAGATTATAACTGACAACAAATTGCTTATTTGCTTGACAATCTAATAATTCCTACTGTGATTTGCTTTTTTATCTTTGAGTAAAATTTCTTTGATTTTAATTAAAAGAAAAAACGTAAGTACCTAGAACCCTAGAGAGAAAAAAATATTATGTTTAAATACTGCTAAGTATATTTTTAATAAACCTTTTAGAAAAAAGACTCAATTAAATTGAATCTACTTTTCTTTCGCCCATACTTTGCCACTAACACTTTTTCCATTGACTTTTTATTATAACAATATGTCCTAATGGCATTATAGCCTACTTTAATGTTTAAAATCACTTTAAATAAAATGGCACAAATAAACGAGAAAAAAAGGAAGAAAAACGTCCTTTAAACGAAAAGCGGTAGAAAAAAGAAATTGCAAAATATGTATTAAAGGCAAGAGAAAGAAATTTAGTTTATTTCAATGCTGGTTTCTACTCAAAACATTTTACAATCTCAGTGTAAATGGGGTGTGCAGGATAATGGAGTTTTGTTGCCATTTGTAAAGGCATTATCGTGGCAAACATTTCCATGCATGAAAATTTAATCTTAATGGAATTAAATTTTACACGATAGAAAAGCACAGATTACAATTAACTAACAACGCCAGGCAATATACAGCACTGAATCATTGGCCAAACAGGCAGCCAGCCTAGTGGGCCAAGATATTCTGACATAAATAGCACACCTAACGAAACTGTATAAGACTACAATTTAAAAATGACTAAAGTGAAGCAAAAAAATGGTGTGAATTTAATTTCCGCTACAATTCTAGTCAGACATAATTAATGATTATGTTCTACTGAGGATGATATTAAGGAAGGTGTAAGAGGAGAGTTTGTTTATTCAAATTTATCCTCGAATATTTCTAACGCATGTAATGGTAGTATTATTTGAGTCAATAAATGTATATTGTTTCTTGCATAAATTAATAATTTAGTTTATTAAAGGAAGCGTAAAATCTTATAGAAAAAAATTAAATTTATTATCAATTTGAGAAAACTTTTAACTTTTATCTTAAGTAAATTTAAAGTTATTTAAATGGTATTTTCTACTTTTTGCCAAATCTTTGTTCTCTTGTCATTTTAAATTAATGATACAAATCCTAAACCACATCAAAATTCTTGTTTCTCAATCTTATATTACCAGCTAAGTATATTTTGTTCATAAAGGTAATTAAGGAGTGTGGGGGGGGGGGCGCTAAATGAAATACAGCATGTTAAATAAGTTTAATTTTAATGGACGACAATCAATTTGTTACACTCGACTACACTAATTTTATGCAGATTAACAATTAATTGATGCTGACAAAATGCCACAATATGACAGGTGTTTTTTTTTTCTAACTCAGCTCGATGAAAAATTATTGTTGAAAAATAAAATGAAAATAATTACATTTGTAAAAATAATAATTTCGCAGTTATATGCATGATTATTAAAGTATGTAAAAATCTGCAGCACCTGTTCTAAACATATATTAAGGGTGACTAGCAGATGCTATCTGATGCTGTTAGATTTAACACTTATGGCATATATGTATATACTAGCATACCCTGGGTGCTTCGCTACCCTAACCAAAATTAACTACATACAAAATTGTGTTTACTTTTATGGAATATTAAAATTGATTAAACATTTTTTTAATGTTTCAATTTTTTACGTTCAATATCACGTGAATAAATTCACATTCAGTAAGAAGCTTGTATTTTTAGTTTCATTCGTTTAGCTTCCACATTATAAAACATTTCGAAAGTACTATTTGAAAAAAAGTACTATAAATTACCTCTTATATATTCTCATTTAATCAAAAATTTTATGTTTCTGTGTTCAATATTATATACAAATCAAAAAATATAATTTGATGAATGAAAAAGTACCAAAAGTTCCTTTCACTAGATTTTCATTCACTAACATCCCTACATTTTAAATTTTATATTTCTATGTTCAGTATCGTAAAAATATCAAAAAGTACCATCGGAAAAACTTAAAAGTACAAAAATTTCTCTCAATAAATTTTCATTTAATAAGAACCGTGTGTCATGTGTCCCGGTTAACCATTATAGAGAATCCAAAAGGTACCATTTGTAGAATGGAAAAGTACCATAGAGTTCACACTTACAGAATATTATTCAGTCAAGACCATGTATGTTAAAATTTATGTTCCTAGGTTGAATATTTAAGAAAATTCAAAAAGTACCATTTATGAGATAAAAAGTACTAAAAAGTTCTCTCTTAAAGAATCTTATTCAATGAGGACTGTGTATGTTTAATAATCAAGTGTTTTGAATTAATATTATAGAACATACAAAGAGTATCATTTGAAGAAAGAAAAAGTACCAAAAGTGGAATAAATTCTACATTGGTGGAAAGTACTAATAAATATACATATATAATTTTTCCCCTTTTCGCTTAGAAATATACTTTTTCGAGTATTAAGTTTACAAAATGTTCCGTATTTAAGTCTATATATCACAGATAAAACTCAAACGATTCAAATCTGCATTCATTTGTTCCAGAAAAATAGTGCTTTCAAAAAGTACCAAACAATTTACTCGAATTTGGTCCTATATAGGACTTAGTACTCGAATTCCAAAATAATATATTCAAAGCTTATTTTGTATGAGTAAATAAACTACCTTTTCAAATTTTATGAGTTTGAGTTATAATAAAATTAAATTTACTGTTTTCCCCTTTTTGGTACTTTTTCCGCAGTGAAATATCAAAAATTTTGTTTCAGCAAACATTACAGAGTTAGTCCGTAATTTGATAGGAATACTTCAATAAATTGAAAAAGTTTTCTTAATGTGCTAAAAAAAGTACCAAAAATACAGTTTTCTCCATTTTACATCCAAAAAGGACTGAATTTTAAAAAAGTACGAAACAGGTGTCTCCTAATTTTGGGAGATATATTCAAAATATTTACAAAAATGTTATTTTGTTTATTAGAAAAAAAGTTATAAAGGGACAAAAAAGGTGCCAAAAGTGATTTTGTTGTTGTTACACATTTTCACCCCTTAAAAGTACGAATTTCAAAAAAGTACCAGACACCCATCTGATCATTTTAAGAGTAGCTACTGCTGCATTTAAAATTTTTCTTTTATCACTAATTTTAGGTAAGATAATCAAGAAAACCTGTTTTACCCGTGTTTTTTTCCTTTTTTACCCCTAATTGTAGATATTTCCAAAAATCCCTCCTTAGTGGATCTACATAACCAAAAACACATTTACTGTCAAAATTTTATGATTCTAGGTTCAGCCGTTTGGGCTGTGCGATGACGAATCAGTCAGTCAGTAACGCCACTCTTTTATATATATAGATAAGCTCATGACTGGATAAGTAAACTTTCCAAGTTTGTAAGTATTCTTCGGAACTACATCTTTACGATACTAATGAGAACAAGTAATGCCGGTCTACATATGTACAATCATTTTGCTCAAGTATTCAAGTCATCTAATTGCACCATTGCTGCTCCGTTGTTGAGTCGGCAAGAGCACCTGGCGAAGTATTTGGTATTGGCTCTATCGTGCTTTCAACAGACAGACATAACTAAATTGACATAGACTTCAGTAATAATCCTGAATACCATGGACTGGCTCATGCTGTGGAGTTGTCTCGACCTTTTTTCGTTGCTGACTATTGCTACAGGAAGAGTATTCAGTTAATGCTGTATTAGATTCCGGTATGATCTTGAATTTAGCCTTATCATCTGATAGTGGCCTCATTGTCTTCTAAAAGTCAGTAAGGTTTTTGGCCCCTGCTGGTGTCATATTTATTCTAATCCGCACATTATACGGATTTCTGTATGGAAGCTAGTGTTTTGGTTAGGTAGATGGTCGAATATATCTGCGTCTGAATTTTCAATGTAGAATCTCGGGATCGTTTTGTCCACCCTCCTAAATATATAACAACGGATTCTAATGGGTATTTGTTTTTAATGTTCGCGTGTCCATGATATTTCAATGTGTTCAATATACATTGATGACGTTTCCAAAAAGGGAAGGTGACACGCCCACATATAAAATAAATCTTAAAAGTAGCATATCGCAGAAACTGCCACAGCTATAGTGCTGAAATTTTGTTTGAAGAACTTTGATATCTATATGAACATATGGGATTAATAATTTAGACAATCTTAAATTAGTATATCTGAGAAAATATAACAGTTAGAGTCCTCAAATATTGTCGGAATCACATTAGTGTCAATATAAGTTTATAAGAAAAAGAAAAGGGGGCGTGGCACTCCCATATAAATTAAATACAAAAAAATCTTTTATCTAGGAAATTATTACGGCTAGAACATTTGGGGAAACAAATGGGCGGACTTTCTTTGGGGAGACTTGTAACCTCCCATACCAATTAAACAAAAAATTCGTATATCTGACAAACTATTGAGATAAAATCCTCCAATTTTGCACGAACAACTTTGACATCCCTATGAACATTTTGATAATAAACTGACGTACTAGCAAGAGGGGGGCGTGGCACCTTCTATATGAATTAAATTCAAAAATTCGTATGTCTTAGAAGCTATTAGAGTTAGAATCCTCAAATATTGCACAAAGAACTCTGACACCAATGTGAACATTTGGGTAACAAATTGGACTGACAATAGGAGTCGTTGTACCGCTTATATGAATTAAAAACAAAAATTCGTATATCTGAAAAACTATTAGAGCTAGAATCCTAAAATTTCATGAAGAACTTTGACTTTCATGTGAATATTTGGGAGAAATGGGTTGACCCAAATGAATTAAATACGATAACAAGTAAGAAATTATAGTCGGACGAGGCCGACCCTATAATACCCTACACCTCTTACAAAAATAAAATGTGATTTAGTTTTCATAATAAAGCATTTAAGTTCGCCTCAGATATACTTAAGTCATTTATTTGTTGAATAAAATTGTGGACATTTAAGTCTAATTTTGAAGGGGCCTTTGTATTGGGGCTAGAGTCAAATGAGATCATATAATTATAAAATTCATGAGGGTCATCAAGGCTAGTATAGAACTTGGTTTTGGAGCTTTTTGTCGAGATACGAGTATATATATTAAACATAATTATGAACTTAAAAGCCCTATTCAGGGGTTAATTTGTATGGGGACTAGGTGAAGTAATGGACCGATGTTAACCATTTTCAATAGGCTTCGTTTGAATTATCTTTAAATTTCCGACCTATAGTTTGATTACAACGTTTACAAGCCCTATTCGGGGGTTCAGTTATATGGGGGCTAAATGAAATAATAGAATGATCTTAACAATTTTTAACAGGATTCGTCGCGGGGACAATAGAAGATCATGTACCAAATTTCATTGAATTATCTTCAAAATTGCGACCTGTAGTTTGATTACAAGGTTTGCATGGACGGACGGACAGACGGACAGACGGACGGACATAGCTAAATCGACTCAGAAAATGATTCCAAGTCGATTGGTATACTATAAGGTGGGTGTAGGACCAATATTATTGTGCGTTATAAACTTCAACACAAATCCAATATATTAATTAATTAACAGTTCTATTGGAACCAAAATCTGTTCATTAAATGTTATCAGGATCGGTCTGTAATTACGCTTTTCCTGTTAATTATAGGAAAATGTCTTTAATGCTAATATTCTCTTATATTCTCAATAAGTGGTGGGTATATACCTCTGTATATAAGATTTGGTCGAATGTGGCATTCATTCTAACTAGTTTTTTCTCCAATTTATTCAACAAACTATCAATTTAAATTGACATTAAATTTCAATATATAAAAATTTCCTAATTTTCTATTTACATCGACAAACTGTCATCCACAGCACCCACATACATGTACACTAAAAAATGTGTACCATTTAAAGTTTAATATCGAAAATATAAAAAAACTAAAAAGAAATCAAATTAAATGAAATTCATTGTCATTTAGTGTTGTTAATTAAAATTCATTTAGTTCAATTTTATGAGTGTAATTTGGATTTTAATACACCAACAATGGACTAAATTGAAAAAAATTCGATGCCATAAACTTTTCTCATTACTAACAAAAACAAATACGTGTAGCTAAATCGATGTATGTATGTATATGTATTTAGGTATGTCCGTATCCTTGCCAATTTTATACGATTGTGTTTTTGGACTATGATTATATTTGATTTTTTTCCGAAAAGTAATGAGACACATGTTAAATTTGTGTTAGCTGTTGGTTGTTGGCTGTTCCAAATGCAGCTGGTAACATGGCTATTGCTGTTGATTGTACTGGTTTAATTTGGCTGCTTTAGAATTTTGGCTCATTAGTCAATGGGTATTTAAATGACAACACGTTTTCTGGCAATAACAGGAAAATCCACCAAGAAACAAAAAAAGTTTTTAACAAATATAAATAAATACCTACATATACACACAACGGCACACTCGTTTGTACTTTTGCACACCTGTAATTTAATTTTAAATTAAATAATGAAAGTCTCTGTGTTATTTTAACTTAAATGCCACATGCTGCTACTTGAATCGTACATCCTGTAGCTGCTTGACTGCTTCACTGGCATTTCATTTTAGATTTTTAAGTGGCTTTTCTTGTGTGTGTGTGTTCGTTTACTTTTTTCTCATATTTTCTTAGCAGATACGCGTTTGTCGAAAGGAAATAATAAAAAAATTCTTAAACACAAAAATACGTTGTACGGCTGTACAACCTTTTTCCAAATAAGTGGGAAGTGTGAAGGCGAAACAAACACACCAACAAGAAATATTTTAAATTATTAAACATTTTCTTGTTGAAGTTGTTGCATAAGATTTCTTAATGTGTTTTTACTAAGACATTTATTGATTTCAATTGAAATTAAAAAAAGGTAACGTTTTAATTGATTTGTATAAGGGTCGCTAAATGGTTTTATAAGGATTCTTTATTATTTTATTGTGTGCTTAATTTATTTATTACTAATTATCTTATTAAAAGAAGGATTTTCTTTTATATTTTATTTTAAAGTGAGGGTTGTTAAAAGTTCATTAAAATTTAATGTAGCGGAATTAATTTATGTTATGTTTATGGAATATAATATTGATGTTTAATTAATATTAACATCAGGATGATCTTCGTAATAGATTCTTCAAAGAGACTTTGGCACTATTATAGACTGAACACTTTCGAATTTAAAATAGTGATTAATTTTTGAAAACAAAGCATTTTTGTTGAATTTTAGCATAATATTTAAATTTTGGAGCGATTTGTTAACTATAAAGTGATTTGTTATGAAGATTTATGTTGAAGGATGAATTACCGACTGATCCTTATAAAATTTGGTTTATAGGTTTTGGTTCCTATAGAACTTCTCTGAATTTTATTGCTATATTGCTATAGGATATAATATTTATACCCTACATCCAAAAAAAAAAAAAAAAAAAAAATGGGGGGTATATTGTTTTTGTCATTCCGTTCGTAACACATCGAAATATTCGTCTAAGAGACGTAGACGAAAGACGATCTAGCTATGTCCGTCCGTCTGTAGCTAGAAGTAGCTAGCGAGCTGAAATTTTGCACAGATACTTTTAGTTGATACAGTTTAAAGACAATATCGGTCAACGATTTCGCTCAGTCCCCATGTAAGGCCTCCTTCTGAAAATGACTTTATCGCTCATAACTGGCTAAAAGATGCATCTATCGCTGTCAAATTCGGAACAAACATGTTTTATAGGAACCTAAATCTCTTCGTAAAATTTTATAAGGATCGGTCCATAATTGACCCTACTCACCATATAAGGTCCGCTTTTTCTTAAATTTTATGAGGATGGGTCCATAATTGACCCTACACCCCATATAAGGTCCCCTACAGAAAATGACTTTAAAGCTCATTAGTTAGTTAGCTCATTAGTTAGTTAAAGCTCATTATACCCTCCACCACCATCAGTGGTGATAGAGGGTATATATAACTTTGTCATTCCGTGTGTAACACCAAGAAATATTCATCTGAGACCCAACAAAGTATATATATTCTGGGTCCTTATCAAATTCTGAGTCGATTTAGCTATGTCCGTCTGTCCGTCTGTCTGTCTGTCTGCCTAAAACACGCTCACGTTAAAACGAAGCAAAGGAAGTAAACCAAATTCACCGAAAATATTCATTGTTGTCCTAAGCAGTTTGGTATTGAAAATGAGCAAAATCGGTTCACATCGGGAAGAGTTATGAATCAAAATTTAAAACAACCTCGAAAAAAATAACCATTTTTTACACATTCTGATGTAATTTTCTCGAAAACTATGCAAGATAAATTCATGAAAATCACCATACATAAGTTTCTATATGAGAGCTTGATTCCTGCTGAAAATTTCCAGAATCGGTCCACAATTTCATATACCTCCCATACAAAAGTACATATTCCCAGAAAATGGGTTTTTTGTTAATAACTTCCGTAACAATGTCGATATCTTCACAAAATTTTACATACTAAAATTTTGTGTCAATAGAATTCATTCAAAGAAAATATTTTCTGGATTGGTCCATAATTGGACATAGCTCCCATACAAGGTCCCCTCCCGACAATCACTTAAACGCACATAATTCATTAATAAATTAAGATATCCATATAGAATTTGGTAAGAGTATTGCTCTCACATACAGAAATATTATTGTAAAATTTTTTTTAGGATCGGTCCATAATTGGTCATTGCTTCCATACAAGTTCCCCTCCCGAAAATCCCTTAAACGCGCATAACTCATTACTAAATAAAGATATCCATATTAAATTTGGTACAAGTATTACTCATATGCACAGAAATATTACTGAAAATTTTTTTTCCCGATCGGTCCATAATTGGTCATAGCTACCATACAAGGTCCCCTCCCGAAAATCACTTAAAATCACATAACTCATTAGTAAATGAAGATATCCATATAAAATTTGTCACAAGTATTGCTCATATACAAAGAAATATTACTGCGAAAGTTTTTTTCCGATCGGTCCATAATTGGTCATAGCTCCCATACAAGGTCCCCTCCCGAAAATCACTTAAACGCGAATAACTCATTACTAAAGTAAGATATCCATATAAAATTTGGTACAAGTATTGCTTATATGCACAGAAATATTACTGAAAATTTTTTTTCCCGATCGGTCCATAATTGGTCATAGCTCCCATACAAGGTCCCCTCCCGAAAATCACTTAAAATCACATAACTCATTAGTAAATGAAGATATCCATATAAAATTTGTCACAAGTATTGCTCATACACAAAGAAATATTACTGCGAAAGTTTTTTTCCGATCGGTCCATAATGGGTCATAGCTCCCATACAAGGTCCCCTCCCGAAAATCACTTAAACGCGAATAACTCATTACTAAAGTAAGATATCCATATAAAATTTGGTACAAGTATTGCTTATATGCGCAGAAATATTATTAAGAAATTTTTTTCCGATCGGTCCATAACTGGTCATGGCTCCCATACAAGGTCCCCTCCCGAAAATCACTTAAACGCACATAACTCATTACTAAATTAAGATATCCATATAAGCTTTGTCACAAGTATTGCTCATATACAAAGAAATATTACTTTGAAATTTTTCTCCGATCGGTCCATAATTGGTCATAGCTCACATACAAGGTCCTCTCCCGAAAATCACTTAAAACCACATAACTCATTTGTTAATGAAGTTATCCATATAAAATGTGGTACAAGTATTGCTTATATGCACAAAAATACTACTGTGAAAATTTTTTCCGATCGGTCCATAATTGGCCATAGCTCACATACAAGGTCCTCTCCCGAAAATCACTTAAAACCACATAACTCATTAGTTAATGAAGTTATCCATATAAAATTTGGTACAAGTATTGCTTATGTGCACAAAAATATTACTGTGAAATTGTTTTCCTATCGGTCCATAATTGATCATAGCTCCCATATAAGGTCCCTTTCAGAAAAGCACTTAAAGGCACATAGCTCATTGCCTAATAGTGGTACCCATTAAATATTTGGCATAAATACTATTTTTGTACACATAAATGTTATTTCAAAATTTTTTCACGATCGGTCCATCCTTGGTCATAGCTCTCACACAAGTTTCCCTCCCGAAAATCACTTAAACGCACATAACTCATTACCAAATATTGGTATCCATACATTTAGCAAAAATATTGATCTTATATACATAAATTTGGTCATGGCTCTCATACTAGGTCCCCTCCAGAAAATCACTTAAATGCACAATATTCATTACCAAATAATGATATAGATACAGAATTTTGAAATTTTGTCTTTGTATACTTAATTGCTCATAGCTCCCATACAAGGTCCTTTTACGAAAATCTCTTAAACGCACATTACTCATTACCAAATAAAGCTATTGATACAAAATTTGGCACAAATACTAGTTTTGTACACAAAAATTCTATTTCAAGATTTTTTCACGATCGGTTCATAACATGGGTGCGATCGGTCCCATACAAGTTTCCCTTCAGAAAATCACATAAACACTCCTAACTTATTACAAAATTACGATATAGATACAAAATTTGACTGAAATATAGCTCTTATGTACAGAAATTTTGCTTAAAGAATTTTTTACGATCGGTCTATAATTGGTCATATCTCCAATACTAGGTCCTGCCTTTAAAAGCGCTTTAACCGTATTTAACTAGTTGCAATATCAATTTGTGTAGAACAAAATTATATATATGTATTTTGAAAATCCTTAAATCTTTCACACACACGCATACATGCAAATTACTAAATATCGCTAAGCGCTATTAAAATATAAAGTAAATGGCGTTTGTAATGTTTAATAAATCTTGGAAATGTAATAGATTTAAGCTGTTTAAATTTGGGATTTTTTCTATTTAAGACATGAGAAAACTTATTTCTACAAATATTTGATCAATTAGAAAAGTATTAATATAAAAGTAGCTGGTGGAGGGTATTTAAGATTCGGCTCAGCCGAATATAGCACTCTAACTTGTTACTTACTCAAAAATGCAAAGTACAGTGTGAAATTTTACATAAACAAATTTTGTGCTAGTCAAAAACTCTCTATAAAATTTTATAAGGATCGGCCTTATCCCCCATATAAGGTCCCCTTCAGAAAATGACTTTAACGCTCATTACTAGCTTAAAACTGTGAGTACAGCGATGAAATTCGACATAAACAAGTTTCGTATGAGCTAAAACCTCTGTAATAAATTTTATGAGGATCAGTCTATATTTGACCTTATCCCCCTATAAAGTTCCTTTAATTACTGTCTCAAAATGTGATTACAGCTGAGAAATTCTACGTAAACAAGTTTCGTGCGAACAAAAATCTCTTTAACAAATTTTATGAGGATCGGTCTATAATTGAACCCACCCCCATATAAGGTCCTCTTTAGAAAATAATTGTTACTGGCTGTAACGCTCAAATACTACTACATCGATTAAATTTCATGTAAACAAGTTTTGTATGAGCTAAAATGTCCTCTTCAGATATTTATGAGTATCCGTCAATAATTGGCCCTACCTCCCATATAAGGTCCCCTTTTAGAAAATGACTTTAATGCTCATTACTGGCACAAGACTGCGACATAAACAATATTTGTATGAACAAAAATCGTTGTACAAAATTTTAGGAGGATCGGACCATACTTGACCCCACCCCCGTATAAGGGCTTTAAAATACGAGTAGATATATTAAATTCAACAAGTTTTATGGAAACTGAAATCTTCCTACCGAATGAAGATGGGTCGATAAATGATCACTTCAGAAAATTTTTTTAACTCTCATTAGAAACAAAATTTATGTACAATATCTTATGCAGATTGGCCTATAATTTACCCTTATATAAGATTCACTCAATATCGGTTTCCTTCAGAAAATTACTTTAAACCCCATGATTGAATTAAAGATACGAGTACAGCGATGAAAATCAATAGTGGGTTGTGAGTGGGAAGAAATAGCTATCTGAACTCCTTTGGAAACTTTTTGCTAGGACCAATAGTTGAAGAGTTTCACTCATTTGAATAAAATCCTGTATGTCCAAAATGTTCAACTTTGACCCCTTCTAAATCCTGAAGTTACTGACTGATAAAGCTGAAAATTTCTGTCTGACCTACTATCCAATAGTACTAATCTTGGTTCATCTAATATCAATCTGCAAAATATGTTTGGATCGGTTTATAATTGGTCATAGCTTCTATACAAGGCCCACTTTCGATAACCACCTAAACTCTCAAATTTCGTATTCAATATCTCAGACGGAAATTTTATTTTCAAAATTTTTATGAAAATTATTCAACTTTGAAATGTTTTAAGGGCTTTCCGTCCGATATTGAATAATGGGCTTTTTTATAAAATGTACCTTACAGGTGGAGGGTATTTAAGATTCGGATTACACGTTTTCCTTAATTAGAATTAGCATAACACTTTCGTATGTGCTTTAGATTACACATCACAGTATAAACTGTTTTTGGTGGTTTGTAGTTAATAACAATATAACCAAAAATATATGAAGCAAATATAATATAATACTTAAGAGTTTGTGTATAAAACTTCTAAATATAGCATACGAAACTTTTAAACTTAATGATCTTTATAAATTCTAACACGATCTAGTTTTTAGACAGATATTCAATTTATGCAGTACTAGAGTCCACTTAAATGGATTTTTTTATTAACATTTTGGGTCAAACTTATTTGTTGCCATTTTCTTATATTACACTGTAAATAGCTTTGCCACTCTTAATACAAAAAAAAAAAAAAACTTCTAGCATGCATTCAGGTGCAAAAACCGTGTAAACTTATGCATTCACTAGTTGGGCTAATTAAAAACGTGACTTGTCGTATGTGTGTTAAAAGTATGCAATAGAATATTGTAACTGGTAGCAAAGTACATACATATATATGAATGTGTGTAAATTTGCTTTCGTGTTGCAACTAAATATCATCATGATTATACAAAATATTTGTATAATTTTGCTTTTCAATGTTGTATTTTTTTCTATGTTCCTTTTTTTTCTCACGGACCTCGAAGCGTATGAATAACATTTAATTGCATTATTTGTATAAATACGATTATAATTGTTATACAAAATTAAAACTAACTGAGATTAATATTTACAAATTTTACAAATATTTAAAATGTATAATGTGCATAGAATTAAATATATTTTTAATTAATTTTGTAAACATTTACGAATTAAATACGCACTTGAATAGACTTCGTAATTAAATAGTTCATGTCATTTGCAGTAATTTGAAAACTTAAACTGTTAAGCGTGTAAATTTAATTGAATTTTTGGTATACATATATTAGATACATTTTATATAAAATGTAATGAAATTTATAGTGACAGTTCAGCAAAATTTTGATATTACTAAAAATGTAAATGATTTTATATGATTTAAATTTTAAAGCAGAAGAAATTCTGGACGATCTAGGAAACCAAAGGATACTTTTATGTTTTTTATTCATTCTGTCCAACTTATATAAAATGTTTCTAATTTATATACTGATCCCAGTCCTGAAATAATTCACCATCCAAGATATACAATAATACACCTTAAGATACATTAAACCATAAATTTATCACCATATCAGTAAGTAAATAAACCGTCTGTGTACATGTGTTTGTATGTGTTAAAGTCCTTTCATATGCTTTCTAAGGGAAAATCAATTGATGTGTGTTTGTTTGTGTTCATTATTAACACACACACATAATAATACAATATTATTGTTATTTCAGAAATTTACTTCGATTATACTAGTCTGTTGATATTGATGTGGTATTCTGTTCTAATTAAAGTTTTACACACGCATTGTGCTCTTCATTTCGTACTTTGTTTTGTTAAGACCAACTACAAATTTATACAAATTATAACAAAATAACAAGGATTATTGGAATATAAGTTAAACAGTAATAAAATTAAAACACAAAAGGAATTGATATGTATAGGTTGCCAGAAAAGCTTTCTTCGAAGCGTTATATTAATTATCACATGGTTTCTTTCTTAACCCAGAGGTTGAAATCGCCTCTTTTAATATACATCTGACACTGTTCAAACACAAGATTAATTCCACATCAGTTCTAGCTTATTTCTTGTTGAGTTCTAGTTCAGTTTTAGTTCAGTTCTAGTTCAGTTCTAGTTCAGTTCTAGTTCAGTTCTAGTTCAGTTCTAGTTCAGTTCTAGTTCAGTTCTAGTTCAGTTCTAGTTCAGTTCTAGTTCAGTTCTAGTTCAGTTCTAGTTCAGTTCTAGTTCAGTTCTAGTTCAGTTCTAGTTCAGTTCTAGTTCAGTTCTAGTTCAGTTCTAGTTCAGTTCTAGTTCAGTTCTAGTTCAGTTCTAGTTCAGTTCTAGTTCAGTTCTAGTTCAGTTCTAGTTCAGTTCTAGTTCAGTTCTAGTTCAGTTCTAGTTCAGTTCTAGTTCAGTTCTAGTTCAGTTCTAGTTCAGTTCTAGTTCAGTTCTAGTTCAGTTCTAGGTCAGTTCTAGTTCAGTTCTAGTTCAGTTCTAGTTCAGTTCTAGTTCTGTTCTAGTTCAGTTCTAGTTCAGTTCTAGTTCAGTTCTAGTTCAGTTCTAGTTCAGTTCTAGTTCAGTTCTAGTTCAGTTCTAGTTCAGTTCTAGTTCAGTTCTATTCAGTTCAGTTCTATTCAGTTATAGTTCAGTATATTTCAATTCTAGTTCGGTTCAGTTCTAGTTCTAGTTCTGTTCTAGTTCAGTTTCTAGTTCAGTTCTAGTTCAGTTCTAGTTCAGTTCTAGTTCAGTTCTAGTTCAGTTCTAGTTCAGTTCTAGTTCAGTTCTAGTTCAGTTCCAGTTCATTTCCAATTTAGTCGCTTCCACAATAGTCTTTGAAGTTTTCTATCTTAGAGTATAAGTGATGATGTTGAGTAGGTATGGGAATGGTTCTGAAATATGCTGTTTTGAAGCAGTTTCTTTACTATTTTCAAGTATAATAAAATACTGTCTTGACAGTGATATATTGCGCATCACAATTAATTATAAATTTCGATTTTTTTTAAATCTTCATTTAATTTAATTATTTAAGTAGGTCTTTTCTTTGCTCATTTTTTATGAAATAAATCAATGATAGCATTTTTTAAAACAATCAATAACAAAAAATATAATTGCTAAATTCCCCAAATCTGGCATCACAATTTTACTTGCGATTGCCCACTCTGTGAAGTATCGGCATTAAAACCTTATGGTCTTATTCAGTAAAAAAAAATTAAATAAAACCTCAATTGAAACGCGTGCGGAAAAACCATTGAATTGATTATAAGATATTGTATGATGCTTTTTAAAAAAGCAAGAAGCAAGAGGATTTAAATAAACGAATATACAGACCGACGAAAAAGGCCTAGATAAACATTCATGAATAAAAATCAGATTACACAATAACGAAAAATATTTACGAAAATACAAGTAAGTATGTTTGACTGTAGGTTTGAGTCAGAAGGAAGTGGCCAAAAAATACCATTATTTTTATTAATGTACAATATATGATGGTTTGTTCTTACACCTAAAAAGTTTATATCAGTGAGATAGTGATATTTGAGATAATTAAATTCGTTACATATTAAAAAATATATATATATTTTAAATATGGAAATATTATTTTCAAAATAATATTTGAATAATATTTGAATAATATTTTCAAAATAATATTTGTATAAAAACTTATTTTTTAAAGATTGTTTTTGTCTTGAAGTCTCAAGTTTTTTTTTAAAGATTCAACAAACAGTAACTGAGTCTGAATTCTACCGAACACTGCTCCAATCAGACAGACAAAAGAAGGAAATAATCATGTAAAAAGAAACAAAAACATTGATATAAAAATAAATAATTAAGTTTGTTAACACAGTCCAGTCACAAACAGAATATTAAACAAATAAACTCCATTCGGTCTAAGCAATTTAACAACATAAGTAATTAATTATTAATAGACACGCACAATTGGTTTCTAATGAAAATCCAATGATCAAATCAAAAAATACACATAAATAATAAAACTACCAAAAGGAAAGGAAATTAAAGTATAACAAGTAAGAATATTCGGTTTTGTCGAATTTTATTTTTGTTGGTTGGTGGGTACAACACACAAAATTAAGGAGAATATAAAGAATAAGGGAGAAAACAAAAAGATGTAATGACACAAAAATATACAAGAAATAATCAAGAATTTATATGTACATATATAGTCTTGTTGACTTACCCTTCTCCGTACCACCGGCTTCATTACGCGGTCTCAAAATATCGATACCCTACACTACAATACTGGTGTTTTCGGGAATATTGCAATTAGCTTAGACTTAATTAAGGCATCTTCATATGTATGTACATATGTCCGCTTACTTATCTATCTATTTTTATTCAGTAATAAAAATTCATATCAAAAACCTAAATTTTGAACCAAGAACCACAACTTTCGCAAGTTATGAGCTGGTCCAACAAATAAGCATTATTGTCATCCGTAAGGGTCCTTATAAGATTTCCAGATGATCTGAAGCAGGGATAATTCTAATTGCATTAACAAAGCTCAAGAGGCATTCCTTAAACAACAACTTATAGAACAGAATTGGGGATTACTTTTAAACTGAATCATATGAATCTGTTCAGATTAGAGGGATATCTCTGACATGGTCACTTAACAGTGGCTATAGTTAGCCTCATTTGAAAATGGCTAAATTTAATAATAGCTGTGTTGACAGTGTATTGTACACTCTAAAAAAGTAAGAATGTATAGTCGGGCATGGCCAGCCATATGATACCCTACATCATTCACCCCCGGGGCATGTTTCCTTGACGAAAGACCCCCATCTTGGTGTATTGCAATCCTGAGGTAAAGAGGTGCTACCAGTACTCCTACTGGGACTATAAACTGGTAATATCAAATGTATCCTCGGTCTTTCCTTGGAATGATCTAACATGGGGTTGAACCAGAGCATTACATAATCTGGTCGTACGGGTGGCCGGTTGCCCGCAGGACTTGTCCTGGCTGGTCAGTTGGTTGAGGTTCCTTCGGGATCCACTTAGTGGCTGTGGTTTAAGTCCAAATTCACGGGAAGGGGGTGCTTGGTTGATACCCAGTGAAACATACATCCTAGTTTCTAGGAGAGGTACAAAACTCAGGTCAAGGCTGTGGATTGACGAGAGAGATCCTGAGTTGTATCTGTGAAGATGTCGGAATGACAGAAGGAGTGACCGTTGAAATGTTGGTGCAATTGGTTGAGACGTTATGGAGCTGTAATACCTTAATCTTAAGCTATTTCCTTCATGGTTGAGTGTGTTGAAGTTTACTCTAAACATCTAGAATCAACAGAAGCCATCTCAGTAGGGTGGTTGGGCGACATTAATAGGTCCACGAATGCACTGGGCTGAGTATTTTGATGGTGGGATAATTTTCAACATCAGATGAAAACACCCTATTGATGCTATGAGGATCAATACATCAATACACCAGTGGGTATGTTAAAAATGTGGATTAGTCTTAAAATAAACCATTTTACCTTAATTCCGAAATATTTTAACAATTTCCTACAAAAAAGGGATTTTCTGAAAGAGGGGTTATACCGGGGGCAAAGGTAGGTATGTTCCTATCCTAACAAATGTTGGTGCAGGAATTTACGTCTACATTCAAGTTATTTATTCATAATTTCATCATGTCATTAGTGTTTATAAGAGCATTTTGTCATTTTCTGAAGGGGAGTTCATACGTTGGCTAGACCCGAATGAATGAATTTAAAAGATCATTACGAAAATGGGCAGTATCATTTAGACTTTTATAAAACTAAGTTTTGTCGAGATACTAGAACATTTAACATAATTATAAGCTCGAAATCCTTATTCGGGGGGTATGATTGTATTGGGGCTATGTGAAATAATGGACCGAAGAGTATGTGTCAAATTTCAGCAAAGTACCTTTAAATTTGCGACCTGTTGCGTGCAAGGTTTATATGGACACACAGGTGGTCGGATGGACGGACGGACAGATGGACATGGTTAAATCGACTCACAAAGATTCTGAGCCGATTGGTATACTTTAAAGTATGTATACGTTAAACATTTTTAGGTTAGTATCTTTTTATGTTAAGTCATATCATTTCAATCTTTAGAAGAACACCTTCAAAACAGCACCAATACTTAATTTAGATAGAGTATTATATGGTCGGTTATGTCGGCTAATACTTCCTTTGTTTTGCTTTACATTTTACTAACTCTCCATTCATCAATATTTTATGTGGATAAACATTGTCCGTTTTGCTTGTGTTGCTTGTGGCCATGTTTTGTTTCAGTTGTTGCCATTGCGGCGGATGGAGTATAGTCTGTGTGTGTCAACCACATCTCTGGTGGCTTAAAGTTTTTCATCAATTCATAATTAATTCTAATTGATTGCTTTTGGGTGAACTAACGAAATGATAATTCAAAGTACAAATATATTCTATGAGTTTTCGTTTTTGTTTTGAAGAGTTTGATTTCTAAGTAATAGAAATTTCTAAAATCCATATAAGAAGTTTAGTACAAGTGATTTATTAAGGGGATTTAATTTGTAATGGTTGATTTTCTGTTTTTAATGAGAATTTGGTTCATTGTTTAAAATGTTTGTACAGAGTCAAAGTCATTGCTTATCTCTAAACTTACCCTACAGCTGCATTTATTATATTATACTTTCACTGTTTTATGATTTTTGTTTGTTATCAGTTTTAAATGACCTTTATTTCTATTTAATTCTAATAATGAATTTTTACAGATAATCATTCTCATTTTTAAACAAAATCAAAATAAATAAAATTCCAAAATTTAGTTTAGTTTTGTTATTCATTGAATTAACAATATGAAATTAATTTTATTGGTAAGCATTGCCCTGGCAGGCATTTGCTTCACACAAGCAGCTGTCTACACTGAAAAATATTTTCGCGATGAAAATTTTCCTGGCAAATGTGTGGTCGGTGGTAAGGTATTGAATCCTGGCCAGAGTATTAAACATCCCATTATGGATTGTGCTGAAGTGACATGTGATAATTCGATTGGTATGGCCACCATTGAAACGTAAGTACATTAATTTTATATTTAATATTATATTCTAATTTTATTTTATTTGAAAACATTTATTTTTATTATTATTTCCCTTTATGGCAGCTGTGATCCCATTTCGGCTTTAGCATCACCATTGGAAAAGCTCAAAGATTATGATCGCAGACATCCACCTAAGTGTACATGGGGCGATTTTAAAAATACTAAAGCTTCATATCCTAAATGTTGTGAGCGTCATTTTACTTGTGTGTTTTAGTTTAAATTTGTTTTTTTTTTTTTTCGAAATGGCGAAATAACAATGAAAACTATAATAAACTGTTATATGATGGTGCCCACGATTCTCTAATGAAAATTTAAAGGAGATTTGTGTATTTTGTGTTTGCAATACTGGAAAGAGAAACAATGGGATTATATTAGAAATAATATTTAGTTTGAAATCAAATAAAACAGGAAAATTATATTCGGCTATGAAAAATCTTCTGTATTCAACATTAAAACATGTCCTGTTTTTTAAGTCAATATGAATATTGACATAGGACGTTTAATGAGGGATTGAAACCACTATGGTTCAAGTTCATAGAATTTTAAAAATTGATTAATTTTAAAAACCTAGAGAATTTTAAACAAATGAGAAAGTATAGTTTGCCATGGCCCGATTATTTTTCTAATAATATTTTACCTTAATTCTTAATTCCGAAATATTTTAAGAATTTGTTGCAAAAAAAAGAGATTTTCTGAAAAGGGGTTATTATTCGTATAAATATAAATAGTGTTTAACTTTTTCACGTATACGGGACACCGGTGTCCCAAGAATTTTTTAAATTTTTTCTCGGTTTTGAGATCACAGCTACAGTAAATGGTTATTTCCAAAGAAAAATAAGTTATTTTTTAGAATTTGATGACATCATATGCTAAAAAGGATAATATTCTACGATATCCTTCAAAAACAATTTTTCCATTTTTCATCAAAAATGACATTGTGTCATGTCCATAAAAAGTCCAGCGGTTTAGTTTTGTGCGTGAAAGGGTTAAAGGTGAATTGTTCACTTTCAAGTAATTTTCTGAAGATGACTTTGTATGAGGGCTTGAGGCAAGTTTCATTAAATTAACTTAAAAATTTCGAACTGTAGCGTGCGCACGCAGTTTATATGGACACACAGACCGACGGACGGACCGACGGATAGACGGACATATATTAATCCACTCAGAAATTGATTCTGTTTCGACTACTTTAAGATGGATTAGATGTCGAAGTACTTTACGTGAACACCTGCCGTGTTGGCCTATTTCACGGTGGTCTTTTTCAACCACTGGGAGAGCTATTGCAACGATTCACCACCGCCCCATTGTGCTTTTTACACGCAGATGGCAATTTACGTATATGGAATTTCCGGTAGAGTATACGTGCACTTTGCCCAAGTACTCGAGCTATATAATCTCTTGCCATAATAGTCCCGTTGAATGTCAGGTGTCATGAGTTAAAGGTAATCACTGGTTAAAGTCGACAGAAGGGGCAGACCCAAGATCAGGTGAAAACACCCTATTGATGCTATGAAAAACGCCATTGTCACCACAAACATTCTCATCATCTAAAGACTAATCCCAGTGCATTTCTGGATCTCTTAAAGTCGCCCAACCACACTACTGAGATTGTTTCTGTTGATTTGGCAACAACACCTAGGGGTCGTAATTGATAGTCCGAAGCACGAATCTATATTTTATTAGCAAGACTTATTTCGGTGGCCAAAAGGACCTACTGTGATAAGTTGAGCATGTTTAGTGTGAACTTCAACACACTCAACCATGAAGGCAAATGGCCGATAAATTAAAGATTAAGGTATTACAATTCAACCGTCACTCCTTCTGTCATTCCGACATCTCCACAGATACAACTTAGGATCCCTCTTGTCCATCAGATACAAGTATTCGAATGGTACATCTCACTCCTTCATATACCCAATATTTGCATTATCAGCTCAATTTCAACATTTTATTAATCCATAGCCTTGTTCTGTGGGCCACCTGTAGTGCCAGATTATGTGGTGCTCTGGTTAGACCCCATGTCAAATCATCCAAGGACTAGCCAGGGAGTGAAGTGTCATCACCAGTTTATAGTCCCGGCAGACTAGAGGTACTGGTAGAACGACTTTACCGCGGGATTGCAATACACCAAGATGAAACATGCCCCGGGGGGGACTTTAAGGTGGATTTAGGACCAATATTTTTGAATGTTGCTTAATATCCTCCCCACTATAGTGGGTGTAGGGTATAAAGAGACGAAAGCCAGAGACTAAACTATACTTTTCTAAGGGATTGAGTAGGATTATGTTGGCCATATTTGAGGCGATATAACAGCGCACAGGTACTTTTATGTATAAAAATGTTTCTATTGAATCCAGATTCGGATTCAGTGCTGCTCAATCCTTTAGAAATGTATACTTTGGTTTTGGGTTAAAAATTTGTTGGACTTTGTTATAGTCCAATCCTCAAAAAAATTCTTAAAGAGATGTGATTACCACAATAGTGATAAATATTAATAAGTTTACTTCTATCGCACTAGAAATTTGGTGAAAGAAAGAATTATTTCCAAAAAAATTATCCTACCCACTGTACAACGTTACGTATCGTTGAGTTTTAAATGCATTAAAAGTCATTTTTAAAGGTTTAACTTACAACAACTAAACCTATAATCCTTGCCAAAAAAAGGAGTGAAAAACAACAAACCATTCAGCTATGGAACAGTGACTCCCATAATACTCGTATCTTTACAAAAAAAGCAAAATATAACAACGATTTCAATGTTCGCACAATTTAGTTTTGTTTCCCAAAGCGATATTTTTGTTGCAAACAAAAAAATATATACTAAGTGAATATAACGAATATGAGGCTTTTAGATATTTTAACACATACAGATATGGCAAAACATACATATATGCCATAGCATATACATATATACCACGTATAAGTGTATAGATTGAGCACTACCAAAAACACATACATGTTGCAACATTAATATTTGAAATACCAGTGAGAAAAATTGTAGAAAAAAATACCATGTTTTACACCATCATCTCCAAAAAAAGAAAGCAAAAAAAAAAAACAATGTGAAAAAATGGACAATAAAATTTTATTGTTTTGCCACAAGTTGCACGTATGTAAGACTTACTTTTATGGTTACCAACAACTATACTTCCCTACTACCACAAATACACCTTTAGAAAGTAAAACTGAATAAAACCATAGAGCAATCAAATATTAGAAACCAACAAAAAAAATTTAGAAAAAAACTTAAGAAAGACATGCAGCAAATTTGTTGGTTAAAACATGAATTCCTCTACAGACATTCAATTATCAATTCCGTTTTCATATTTGGTTTCATAGCACTACCACATCACCACCACCATACAAATTCATTGGTATTTGTTAACAATAGAATATCCCTGCCGAATGCACACCTGGTTCAGGCAAGTGTGAGTAAGTGAGCATCGATTAAATTTGGTATTTAAAGGAAGAAATTGTAATGTAAATAAATTGGTTATATTTTAAGTAAATTACATTTTTACCAGAAACAGATTTTGTTAAAATAAAGAAAATATTTTAATATAATAGAGAAATATAGTTAGAAGACTAGAACTCATGTTGAAAATTATAGAAATAAACTGAGTTTAATAAAGCGGCAACTGAAGGACCTTATTTTACATAAAATTTTGCTGTTATACCAGCTTTAAGTGAAAGTTAAATTTTACAAGGATTCATATCAGATCACTATAAGTGCTCTATCGACTGTGATTGCCATAGCAGCCACAGCATTCGAAAGATTAATTTGATCTAACAAATTTCCATTGCTGGTAAAAAGACCTTTTTTATTAAGTTTTTGAATGAGATCCACATTTGTTGATAAGCCGATTGGAACGTCTAGTCCAACATTCAGATACATGTAGATCCAATATTTATACCTACACTACTATAGTGCTGATGTTTGTAACCTATCTGAGTCGATTAAGAAAGACATGTCCGTCCGTCCATCCGATTGGCTGACTGGCTGTCCAAGTCAACTTTGTGCGCAAGGCACAACGACGAAGCCTATTGAAAATTATTGAAATAGGTCTATGATATCTCCACCTTCCTAATATAAGATTTTTGTTCATAATTTCGTCAAATATGCTACTATCACTCTAAAAAATGGTAGAACTAAGTTGTATAGACGTACATAAGTAACCATGTCGATTTTTTTTAAATGACCTTATTTGTATAGACGTACATAAGTAACCATGTCGATTTTTTTTAAATGACCTTATTTGACCCTAGCCCCCATACCAAGCTCCTTTAAGAAATTTCTTAAACAACCCAAATTAACTTATAACCATTAGTATTGTATTGAAATTCAGCATAACTTAATTTTGTAAAAAAATTTATCCCTCCTCCTAATATTTTGAGCAATTTGACTCTAAGTCCCTCTTTTAGAAAATCGGACGATAGAGTCCGAACGGAACGAGCTAGGAGGTTGAAATTTCCACAAATATTCTCTATAGGTAAGATTTGTATGGTATTGAAAATGAGCTATATCGCTCCACTTTTTCGTATAGCCCCCATACAAGTTCACCCCCGAAAAACTGCCTTAACAAGCATATATGTTTTGAAAGTGTTACTATAGCGATGAAATTCAACATAAATAAGTTTCATTTGATCCAAAATTTCACTACAAAATTTTATGAGGATCGGTCCATAATTGACCCTACCCCCCATTTAAGGTCCCCTTCAGAAAATTACTTTAACGCTCATTACTGGCTTAACAATATGAGTATAGCTATGAAATTTGCCATAAGTAAGTCACTTTCAAACCAAAACCTCTCTACCAAATTTCCACCGATCCACATAGGTCCATAATTGACCCTACCTCCCATATAAGGTCTCCATCATAACTGGCTTAAAAATACGAGTATCGAGATGAAATTCGACTGAAGTAAGTTCCTTGCGAGCTAAAATCTCTTAACCAAATTTTATGTGGATCGGTCTATGTATAAATGACCCTACCACGTATAAGGTCCCCTTCAGAAAATTACTCTAACGCTCATTACTGGCTTAGAAGTTCGAATATTGAGGTAAAATTCGACACAAGTAAGTTTCTTATGAGCCAAAACCTTTCTACTGACTTTTATGAGAATCAGCATATGATTGATCCCCATATAAGTTTCCCTGCAGAAAATTACATTAAGGCTCATTACTGGCTTAAAAATACAAGTAAAGCGATGAAATTCGGCACACATAAGTTTTATATGAGTTGAATTCTCTCTACCAAATTTATTGAGGATCGGTCCACAATTGACCCTACCCGCATATAGAGTTCCCTTTAGAAAATTACTTTAACTATTATTTCTGGCTTAAAAATACGTGTACAGTTATGAAATTTGATATAAAAAACTTTTATAGGAACTTAAATTTTCCTACCGAATTTCATGCGGAAAGTGTCGGTAACTTACCCTACCCGCCCATATATGCCTGCCTTCAGAAAATTACTTTAACGCTAATTACTGACATAAAAATGCAAGTATAGCGATGATATTCGATGTAAACATATTCATATGAACCAAAATTGGTCAAAACAAGTAAGAGTGTTATATTCGGCCATGCCGAATCTTATATACCCACCATCAAATCATCCTTATAAATAAACTTTGATATTATCGATCTATGTTGAATCATATGTCGATATTAATATGAACATCGGGGAAATATTTGGTAGAGGGAATTTAATAAGGGCTTAAGCATGGACCGTGTTCTTCCGAATTAAAAATATTAATTTTGTTTGATCTAATATTTATAACCATAAACTGTATTTTTGTAAGAGTGGTTATATGGAGGGTAGAGTCAATTATGGACCTATCCTTGTCGGTTTATACAATAATTATTTGTATCTAATGTAGCTGTACTTGTATCTTTAATTCAGTCATGAGGTTTAAAATATTTATCTGAAGGGAACCGAAAATGTGTATTTGATTACTTATTCTCATCAAATTCAGTTGAAAACTTCCAGTCCTAAAAAACTACCGTAATTTGGAATTTGGCCTATCCTTATAAAATTTTACAAATAGATTTAGGTTCTCATAGAACATGTTTGTGCCAAATTTCACCGCAATTGATGCTTTTCTTAGCCAGTTATGGGCGATAAAGTCATCTTCTGAAGGGGACTTTATATGGGGGGTAGGGTCTATTATGGGCCTATCCTTATAAAATTCTACGAAGAGATTTATGTTACCATAAAACATGTTTGTACCGAATTTCACCGCTATTGATGCTTCTCTTAGCCAGTTATGGGCCATAAAGTAATTTTCTGAAGGGGACTTTATATGGGGGGTAGGGTCAATTATGGACCGTTCCTTATAAAATTCTACGAAGAGATTAAGGTTCCCATAAAACATGTTTGTGCCGAATTTCAGCGTTATTGATGCTTCCCTTAGCAAGTTATGAGCGATAAAGTCATTTTCTGAAGGGGGCCTTATATGGGGGCTAGGCGAAATCGTGGACCGATATTGCCCATTTTCAATACCAAACAAACTGCATCAACTAGAAGTATCTGTGCAAAATTTCAGCTCGCTAGCTACTTCCGTTTGGACTCTATCGTGTTTTCAACAGACAGACAGACAGACAGACGGACAGACGGACAGACGGACAGACGGACAGACGGACGGACATGGCTAGATCGTCTTAGAATCTAATAAGGACCCAGAATATATATACTTTTATGGGTCTTAGACGAATATTTCAATGTGTTACAAACGGAATGACAAAAACAATATACCCCCCATCTTTTTTGATGGTGGGTATAAAAATTTTATGAAAAACGGTCAGTTAATTTTATGAATGATCATGATGGTGGGTATATGAGGTTCGGCACAGCCGAATATAACACTCTAATTTGTTTGCATTGTATTAAACATACATATTGGCAATATTGAAACCAATTTATATAGATTTAAAACTATTTTATTTTGCTGTTTTTTATTATAAAATCATGGGAAATACGTGTCAAAATATTTTACTTTTAGTTATAAAAAATACCATAATAAAGTTTTGTATGCAAAATATATGTTTGAATCTTTAAATTTCAAATACACATATCCCTCGACTTATATAGAGTGTTACTGTATTTGTACATAATAAAACAAAACTTAGGTAATCATTAGTATTCTCTGATCTTATCGTTCGAAATTAAAAAGGCACTCAGAGGCTTTCCTGTAAAGGCTTTATTAAGGGCTAAGGACAAATATGAAAATTCGAAACAAATACAATTTGATGGATGGAAATGATCAACCAAGTAATTTTGGGAGGGATAATTTTTATGGAAATTAGGGTTAAATGAGAATCATTCGATTTAACCAATTTATTGTGGAACTCATATAACTTGTAAACAGAGGTATAGAATAAATATAAAATTATCTACAGATCTTTATTTACAAACCCTTCATAAGTATAATAGAAAACCAATTTAAAAACTGTACATTGAAATTGTTTTACCAACAATGAAAACATATGACCAAGCAATTTGAATCTTGTATGAGCAATACATTCATACGTGTTAATAATGCGAAAAAAGACAAAGAAAAACCTTGTTTTAGTTTTATGTTTTTTTTTAATAATGTTTTTTCATAAATATTTTCAATAAAGTAATAACATTGACCTCGTTTAATGTTTTTCTTGGTCAGACAAAAGCAAAAAATTAAAAAAAAAAATCCGTTTAAACTAAAAGATTCAAGCAATGAAGCAACACCGTCCGACCAACTGACCAAACAAACCAATGAACCACATCCAATGTTAATACATACATATGTATAACAAAACGTTCAAATAAAAGAATTGCTATAAATGTGTGTATGAGATTTTAAAAGTGTTTTTGCCATTAAATGTTTAAATATGTTCATGATTATTGTTTTTACCCCATACTTATAGATATGATGAAAGATTCACATTACTTAACTAACATATTTCTCTGATTTAAAAATAGTCATAGTAATCACCTTTAGTATTTTAGAGAAATCGATAGCTATTATTAACACTTGTTCGATAAAATATATTAGTTAATTTAAGTCAAACCTTTAACATTTATAAGTTTTAATTAACGCCTGTTTAGTTTCAATACTTGTTTGCCATTTCATATGATCATCATCATGGTCAATTATTAGAAATGTGATTTCATATAAAATTATAATTAAAAGTGTGAGGATATTTTGTCTGTGTGTTTGTATATGTGTGGTTAATGTAGTTCTGAGAATTAGAGGGGAAATTGTTGCACACAAATTACTTGAATGGTAAAATTATAAGTTTGTGGAATTTGTCCATAAAATAACTCAGAATAGAGAAACAATCAGATTCAAAATGAAATGGGTCAAATAAGTAGTTTATTCTTTTCTTGTGACTAACTAACTAACTAACTAACTAACTAACTAACTAACTAACTAACTAACTAACTAACTAACTAACTAACTAACTAACTAACTAACTAACTAACTACTAACTAACTAACTAACTAACTAACTAACTAACTAACTAACTAACTAACTAACTAACTAACTAACTAACTAACTAACTAACTAACTAACTAACTAACTAACTAACTACTAACTAACTAACTAACTAACTAACTAACTAACTAACTAACTAACTAACTAACTACTAACTAACTAACTACTACTAACTAACTAACTAACTAACTACTAACTAACTAACTAACTAACTAACTAACTAACTAACTAACTAACTACTAACTAACTAACTAACTAACTAACTAACTAACTAACTACTAACTAACTAACTAACTAACTAACTAACTAACAACTAACTAACTAACTAACTAACTAACTAACTAACTAACTAACTAACTAACTAACTAACTAACTAACTAACTAACTAACTAACTAACTAACTACTAACTAACTAACTAACTAACTAACTAACTAACTAACTAACTAACTAACTAACTAACTAACTAACTAACTAACTAACTAACTAACTAACTAACTAACTAACTAACTAACTAACTAACTACTAACTAACTAACTAACTAACTAACTAACTAACTAACTAACTACTAACTAACTACTAACTAACTAACTAACTAACTAACTAACTAACTAACTAACTAACTAACTACTAACTAACTAACTAACTAACTAACTAACTAACTAACTAACTAACTAACTAACTAACTAACTAACTAACTAACTAACTAACTAACTAACTAACTAACTAACTAACTAACTAACTAACTAACTAACTAACTAACTAACTAACTAACTAACTAACTACTAACTAACTAACTAACTAACTAACTAACTAACTAACTAACTAACTAACTAACTAACTAACTAACTAACTAACTAACTAACTAACTACTAACTAACTAACTAACTAACTAACTAACTAACTAACTAACTAACTAACTAACTAACTAACACTAACTAACTAACTAACTAACTAACTAACTAACTAACTAACTAACTAACTAACTAACTAACTAACTAACTACTAACTAACTAACTAACTAACTAACTAACTAACTAACTAACTACTAACTAACTAACTAACTAACTAACTAACTAACTAACTAACTAACTACTAACTAACTAACTAACTAACTAACTAACTAACTAACTAACTAACTAACTAACTAACTAACTAACTAACTAACTAACTAACTAACTAACTAACTAACTAACTAACTAACTAACTAACTAACTAACTAACTAACTAACTAACTAACTAACTAACTAACTAACTAACTAACTAACTAACTAACTAACTAACTAACTAACTAACTAACTAACTAACTAACTAACTAACTAACTAACTAACTAACTAACTAACTAACTAACTAACTAACTAACTAACTAACTAACTAACTAACTAACTAACTAACTAACTAACTAACTAACTAACTAACTACCTAACTACCTAACTAACTAACTAACTAACTAACTAGTTGAGCAAAACAACCACTTAGAAACTGTTTCCAAAGCAGTTGATTAGTACCACCTACTTGCTGCAGTTTGTATTTATACATGATATTTTCCACTCTCCGAAAGTGATAAGACCTCACTTTTAGAGGTGGAGGTGAAAATTCTAAAATTCCCCTAAAATAAAAAAATATTTTGCGTCTCTCAGTGTAGGTTCTATTTGAGAGTAAATTTTCCACAAATACCGCAGTATATTTGTCAAGATAGGACTGATTTTAACATGTTAGGAAATTGATTAGTTCTCTCCAAAGTTTAAGAATTAATTTAGTGATGGGTATAAGACGTATCGATTAGTATGGTACTAATCGATTAGTATGGTACTAATCGATACGTCTTATACCCATCACTAAATTGATTCTTAAACTTTGGAGAGAACTAATCAATTTCCTAACATGTCAAAATCAGTCCTATCTTGACAAATATACTGAATCGGATTATTTTTAATATTTTGAAAGCTCCAATCGATGATGTCATCGTGAAATGGGTCATGAATTTTCATATACGAGACGAGTTGAATATAAAGATGAGTCTTCCCATTTGGATAGTTTTAACTACTTAGTAGAATTCAACACATGGTCTAAGGAGTTTAATTTTTAATGTAGATAGTATACCTAGATAGTGATGATGTTAGAAAGGAATTGACAAAATAAACTTATGTTGTATAAGGCAGAGATAGAATAATTTCCTTCGATGTGATTTTATTGGAATTAGTTGTACATATTTATATTTCTAGGAACTACATATTAGGCAACATAGCAAGAGGGCATACAAATAATTTATTCTATTCACTATCAGAGATAGATAAAATTTTCATTGATGTGATTTTATTGGAACTTAGTTGTACGTATTTATATTACTAGGAACTACATATTAGTCAACAGAGCTAGAGTACACAAAAATAATTTATTCCATTCACTACCAAATGCACTTAAAAGTCTTTTTATAACATCAAAAATATTACTTGTGAACTGCAATAACATTAAAAGAGGAAGAAAATAAAAGAAATAAAATTTTGCTTTTAATTATTCTAATAGCTGTTTTCATATATTTTTCCTTCCACATTTTATTACCATTCTCTCTATGTAGTCTGTCTATTAATTTTAGTGTTTATAATTGAAAAACGTTTCAATCCATAAATATTTTATAACATTTTCAATATTAAAACAATAAACTTTTTTATAACTGTTTTTTCAGTGGCAAAGGACTTGTACCACATCGAAGTGCTCACTTATATTGACTTTCAAAGGGACCACAAGAAAATGTCATAAATAGCAAATATAATGGCTGGTTTAACTGGGTAATAATTAAAAAAAATAATAATAAAACAAGTAAGAGTGTTATATTCGGCCATGCCGAATCTTATATACCCACCATCAAATCATCCTTATAAATAAACTTTGATATTATCGATCTATGTTGAATCATATGTCGATATTAATATGAACATCGGGGAAATATTTGGTAGAGGGAATTTAATAAGGGCTTAAGCATGGACCGTGTTCTTCCGAATTAAAAATATTAATTTTGTTTGATCTAATATTTATAACCATAAACTGTATTTTTGTAAGAGTGGTTATATGGAGGGTAGAGTCAATTATGGACCTATCCTTGTCGGTTTATACAATAATTATTTGTATCTAATGTAGCTGTACTTGTATCTTTAATTCAGTCATGAGGTTTAAAATATTTATCTGAAGGGAACCGAAAATGTGTATTTGATTACTTATTCTCATCAAATTCAGTTGAAAACTTCCAGTCCTAAAAAACTACCGTAATTTGGAATTTGGCCTATCCTTATAAAATTTTACAAATAGATTTAGGTTCTCATAGAACATGTTTGTGCCAAATTTCACCGCAATTGATGCTTTTCTTAGCCAGTTATGGGCGATAAAGTCATCTTCTGAAGGGGACTTTATATGGGGGGTAGGGTCTATTATGGGCCTATCCTTATAAAATTCTACGAAGAGATTTATGTTACCATAAAACATGTTTGTACCGAATTTCACCGCTATTGATGCTTCTCTTAGCCAGTTATGGGCCATAAAGTAATTTTCTGAAGGGGACTTTATATGGGGGGTAGGGTCAATTATGGACCGTTCCTTATAAAATTCTACGAAGAGATTAAGGTTCCCATAAAACATGTTTGTGCCGAATTTCAGCGTTATTGATGCTTCCCTTAGCAAGTTATGAGCGATAAAGTCATTTTCTGAAGGGGGCCTTATATGGGGGCTAGGCGAAATCGTGGACCGATATTGCCCATTTTCAATACCAAACAAACTGCATCAACTAGAAGTATCTGTGCAAAATTTCAGCTCGCTAGCTACTTCCGTTTGGACTCTATCGTGTTTTCAACAGACAGACAGACGGACAGACGGACAGACGGACAGACGGACAGACGGACGGACATGGCTAGATCGTCTTAGAATCTAATAAGGACCCAGAATATATATACTTTTATGGGTCTTAGACGAATATTTCAATGTGTTACAAACGGAATGACAAAAACAATATACCCCCCATCTTTTTTGATGGTGGGTATAAAAAGAAGGGGGAGAAAAATAAACACTTTACATATTTTTATATTTATTTATTAATAGTATCTACTATGTATTAAAAAAAGGGGGAACAACGCTATTATTAAGAAAACAATGACAGCTAGTACTTAAAATTGTACTTGTAGTAATAGTGCCAATAACAGGGACAGTTAGTATGAGGTAATAAAGAAAATTAAACACAAATAACGTTAAAAAAATAAGCTAATAAGAAAGCATGTAATAATTGACTGAAAAACGTCAATAGTATAAATTTAATTACTTAATTTGTTTATAGCTGACATTAATGAAGGTGTTAATTTTCTTTTACTATGTAAATAGATAAATGGAAACATGTTGAGAAAAATACACGTAGTGATATTTTTTGCCTTTAAGAATTTTAATACACTCAAAATTTGGTTAATTATATTATATCAAGACTCGTTGTTTAACAATGTATAGAATTATGATCACACACAACATTTCTATATATAAGAATTACTTATAAGTTGGATGAAATTGTTGCCCTTAAATTATGTTTACTTCCCTCCTAGAACTGAACTGAATTGAACTAAACTGAAAAAGAACTGTATAGAACTAGAACTATGATTCACACACAGAACTGAACTAAACTGACTAGAACTCTAGATAACTACTGAACTAGAATGACTAAAGTTGAACTGAAATTAGAACTTGAACCTAAACCTTAACTGAACTGAACTGAACTTCCTGAGCTAGAACTGAACTAGAAACTAAAGAACTGAACTAGAACTGAACTAGAACTGAACTAGAACTGAACTAGAACTGACTGAACAGAATGAACTAGAACTGAACTAGAACTGAACTAGAACTGAACTAGAACTGAACTAGAACTGAACTAGAACTGGACTAGAACTGAACTAGAACTGAACTAGAACTGAACTAGAACTGAACTAGAACTGAACTAGAACTGAACTAGAACTGAACTAGAACTGAACTAGAACTGAACTACTAGAACTGAACTAGAACTGAACTAGAACTGAACTAGAACTGAACTAGAACTGAACTAGAACTGAACTAGAACTGAACTAGAACTGAACTAGAACTGAACTAGAACTGAACTAGAACTGAACTAGAACTGAACTAGAACTGAACTAGAACTGAACTAGAACTGAACTAGAACTGAACTAGAACTGAACTAGAACTGAACTAGAACTGAACTAGAACTGAACTAGAACTGAACTAGAACTGAACTAGAACTGATCCATCATAACGAAGAGCTGGACTAAGGCTGAGCAATATAGAACAAGAAGTGATCTTAAAAGTTAAAACCAATAAAGAACATTTTCAGAGGTGATTCAGTTTTAAAATATTTTCCAAAGATTTTATAGATTTTATAAGATTATTTAATATTGCTATGGTTTTTGATTATCTCTCTTAATTTGGAGCTTTCATCTTCATGTGAATGCACAACAATTTTTTTTATTGAAAATAATTTATCATCAATTAATAAAATTGTTGCCCATAATAATTATAGAGCATGAAATTAACATAAATTCCATTTTATATGTTGGTTGTTTTATTTTTATTGTCTTTTGCTGTACCATGTTTTCTCACTCATTTATTGATAAAAAAATTCTTAATGGAAATTACGTTCACAAAATTCCCGCGAGACCGTCGTAGTTGTAGATTTTAATTGCAGAAATTTTTAATTATTTTGAATTGCTGCAAGCATTTTTATCGATTAATGTTTATATACACATTTATATTTTTTATATAAATTTATTTTTTGCTTCATTATTCTTATTGTTGGTTTCTTACTTTGGTAAATGCAATTTATGTCAGTGATTTGTAAATTTTGTTTAATTTTTTTGGGTTTTGTTTATTTCCTGAGAAAAACGTTGTTTAATTTACAGTGAATTTTTGAGTGGTAAAAAAAAAATGATTTGTTTGAAATCAGCTAACAGTTTTGTACAGAAAAAGGTGTAAAAGAGTATAAATATAAAATATTTTAGATTTAATTTGTTTTTTTTTTTATATGAAACACTATTAATATTTGTATATACTCTGTCACCATCAGTGGTGTTAGTTTGTCATTCTTTGTGTAACACCACGAAATATTCATCTGATTCGTTTTAGCTATGTTAGTTTTATATTTTTGATTCTAAGAAATGATAATTTGATGAATTTTGTAACAGGTTTTTTTTTGCCCAGGGACCAAGTAATTCCAAAATCATAACAAACGATCTGTTTCAAGATTTGAAATTTTTTCCTGTATCGGTCCATAATTGGTTATACCTTCCATATAAGGTCCACTTCCGAAAATCACTTCAGTGTATAAAACATTAAAAGATATGAAAAACCACGGTATTATTTTTTCGAGATTGTAAGAAAAGTTCACGCACCAACTGTCTGTCCGTCTTCCCCCCGTGGTCATGTTACCTTGTTGAAACCTCCATCTTAGTGTTATTGCAATATCCCGGGGAAATGAGGTGCTACCAAATCTCTAATCAAATGTATACTCGGCTTTTTCTTGGAATGATTTGACATGGAGTCGAACCAGAGTACCATATAATCTGGCACTACGGGTGGCTACTTGTCCTGGCTGGTCAGTTTGTTGAGGTTCCTTCGGGAACCACGTAGTGGCTGTGGTTTAAATCCAAATTCGCGGGAAGAGATTGTTGGTTTAAGGGCTGATATATCTTATCTCTCTCCGGTGTTGTTGCCATCTCAACAGATGTCACTGGATGATATGACAGAGCAACTTATGCCAGATTCCTGAACCCGTTGAGTATCTCTTACTCGCCAGTAAAGGTTGGGTAATTTCCTTTCACTCCGTAGATCGTTCTTTATGATCTGAGAATGGAACTGATGTAAGTTGGTGAACGATGGGGAATGACTCCTCTGCCCGACAGGAGACTAGTACTGATGTAGTAGACCTTTTACGCCAGGGAAGTTCTCGGTGCTGTTGCCATCTCAACATCCTATGCGATTTATGCTTGGGACCTGCCACTCATCTTGTCGGCGCAGTTATTGGGTTCGAATTGACTTTGGATATTCCTGCATTCTTTGTCACATTATCTGACATATAGATGGATTCTGATTTATTGGCTGGCTATTTCAGACTACCAAACACGTCTCTAGGTGCTGTTACCGAATCAATAGGTCTCAGTAGTGTGGTTGTGCGGGCTTTAAAAGGTTAAGAAATACACTGGAATAGGTCATTGTTGATGGGGACTGCATGGTTATTAATGCAATCTTTGATGACATCAGAAGGCTGGTCATCTTCCGGTATACCGGAAGATTGATTTTACCTGATGTTGGGGTTGTCTCTCCTTTTATTGAACCTAGACCAGTGATTGTTTTTTCCTTGTCGGGTTTTCACGTTAAGCACTTAGACATCTTGTCTGTCCGTCTGTTTATTAAAATCAGCTTCTTCGTAATCCAAATATAGATATATATGTATACAGAGATTACTAAATGATTTCTAAATTTATTAAATGTCTAAAAATATTTATATACTTTTTATTAACAGTAGTTTACAGTTGAAGCGTATTTACGACTAGATATAGCCCAATATAGTGCTTTTACTTATTAAAGTTATTTTAAATAAATGTTTAATAAAACATTAAAACAGTACTTAAAGTATTAAAATCATTTCGGTTTTATTTTTGCACAGTGTTAAATTTAATCTCATTAAAACAATTTAGTTGTTCCTTTTTCCCAGTACTTTGCCATGGGGACCGCGTCTGTCTGTCTTCTGTTTACAGAGTATGAATATATAATCTGCTAATCTCTTGTACAATAAAGGAAAAGAACATGGAAACTGAAAAAAGTTGAAACATGATAATAACACGAATTTAATTTTTCACCTATTAAAATATCATTAAATTGTTTTTATTTTTGGTAGAAACATGTTAATATCTATAATTATATATGTGCTCACGTATTGTAAATATGTGCAGGTGTATGTGGGTTTCCTGGTAGTTCGCAGTAAATGTTAAGAGGTAAGGATTTAAGGTTATATAGATAATTAATTCGGCAATAGATAACTCCTGATCTGTATGTAGCTACTAACTAAGTTAAGTCCAGAAGTAAAGTTTAAATTTATATTTATATTAGGGAGTTAAGTAACTATTGATTAACTCTCTGTATTACAACATGTGCATTTGTGTGAAATGTTTCCAAAACTGCTGGGTATGTGCGACTGTCTTTATATGTGTGTAATAAAATGTTTATTTTTAACCACAAGAAATATGTTTTCGTGTTATGTATGTTTCTGTTTTTTGGGGGAGCTATATTTATATTCATATATTTCCTTACTTTCACATACAGATTTGAAAATGTGTATGTTTATAGTCTGATATTTTAAAAGTTGGTTGGCGGTTTGATTTCCTTGCCAATATGGAGATTTGTTTAATTAGAAGAAATTGAATGTTATTGTTACGGAAACCACCAACAATAATACCATATTGTTATAAGTTAATTTAGAGTGAAAACAAGTAAGAAGTCCCCAGCAAAAACTTTTATTACCAAAATGCTAAAATTTACTTACACAAGTTTTTAAGTTAATATTTTAACATGATGATGTCATTAAAGACAATTACTTACCAAGTAATTAGAAAAATTAGTCATTGTAAATCGTGTGAAAAAATGTATACAGCTTTTATATCTTCACGCAGAAGCTGAATGAATTATAAAGTATTTATATAACACATTTACAATAAGATATTATTAAAGTACTTCTATGTAAGCAGAACAATATGTAGTAGTCATTAAAAGTATGCTAATAGGTAATTGGTTACAATTGCAAGTCATTATCAAGTTTTTGATGGGTCTATATTTGCATTTTCCTAATCTTCCCCATAGTGTGTTTAAAAAGGATTATTTTGTCTTTTTTTGATGACATTTTCAGTGGTTGTCTCGGATTTTTGCTCATATCTCTGTTATTTATAAACGGATTTTACTCATTTTAAATAGAAAACTTCTAGAAAATATGTCTGACAAAGTTATTGAAGATCTTGATCCCGAAGATATCTGGGGTCTTCAGAAAATTGATTTCAACAGACAGACAGACGGACAGACAGACAGACAGACAGACAGACAGACAGACAGACAGACAGACAGACAGACATACAGAAACACAGACAGACATACAGAAACACAGACAGGCATACAGAAACACAGACAGACATACAGAAACACTGACAGACAGACAGACATACAGAAAGAAATATGCATATATCTTTCTCATGAAGGTGAAGGATATGAAAATTTGCACAAAAATATGTAAATTTTAAGGAAAATTAAATGTAATGTAAATTTCTTGATTTTAGTACAAAGACCTTAAAATTTAATTTTAATTAAATTTAATTCTCAATTAAAATTATACTTGTTTAATTTAGCTCGCAATATACTTGGCCCACATTTGTTTATTTAGATTTTATATTACTTTTTTACTACTCGCGTGTGTATTTTCACTTTTCATTAAATTTTTTTAATAGTTCAGCCACACACGTGTATGTCATTTGGAAACCTAGCAACAGTACATATTTGCTTTTCAAATTTAATATTTGTTACTTTTTAATTAAATATCTCTTAAATTAAATGATATTATAATTTAAACATAAAATTATGTAATAATATGCTGAACATTTGAAATGAAATTAATTTAATGTTTAGAATTTATATGAAACATGTAGGAATTAAATTAAAAAGTTAAATAATTTTTGAAAATTTAATATTAAATTAAAAGCTAATACACCAAATCTAACTGCTTAAATTAACTTTTGTGGGTTATTTTGACTAATTTTAAAATAATTAAATTTTTGTGTCAACAAAAAAATCGATAGTTTAAATTAAATAATATTTAATTCTATATTATGGAAATTTATTGCGCAGAAATTGGTTAAGGTAAAAATGATTTTTTTTCGAAAAATACTGGCAGTTTTTATTTTTATTTTTCAAATACAAAATTTAATCTCTTAAATGAATTTAAAGTTGTTAATTGTTTCATTATAATTAGGTTATTCTTTTAAATATTTCAATTATTCAGTTTAAAACATTAATTTTATTTATTGGTTTTAATTTAATTAACAGTAACATACATACATACATACATACAGTATAGTTCGAAACCTAAGCAACTTTTTTTGGCCTTGTATACAAAGTGCTACATTTTCTATTTTAATATTATGTGTCTACATTATAATAACAACAACAAAAGTTTAATTCCATTTCACTGTGAGTTACAAGAAAATAATAACTGAATTAACACCATAAATAGCTGTTCGAAACTTAAGCAACTTTTTGCTCTTCTTATGAAAATCTTTGGTCCTTTTGAGTTCCAAACACCTTTATGGAATAGAGTAGTTACTAATGTAGTTCGTAATGAATCCCAATCGGATTTTAAGTCATTCGCCAGCTGCAATGTTTTCAAAAACTGCGAGTTTCGACTCAGCGCTTCAGAATGCCGAACAGCATCTCTAAAGGACTTGAGTCAGGAAATTTTGATGGACAATCAAAGAATTTTGGTCCTATTACTGGATAACTAGTCTTAGATCAACTTTGCCAAAGGTTTTGGTTCAGTATCATGCTGAAAATCGCAATAAAGTAAGTCCTGTGTTCAATGTACTTAATCCTATGATTAATTTTATTGGTCAAAAATGTCCCAGAAAGCAAAACAATCCAATTTTATTTGTATTTTAACATCAGGACTTACTCTACTCACCAAAAATCTTGCCCGCAATCTTAATTTTTTGACCTTTGCGCTTTTTTAAGTCTTTAATATACGATGATGTACCGCATATGAATCCCGCAGTGACATGGCACAGCGTTTACTTAAAGAAATTCGATTTTTTTTCACAAATTTTGTACAATTTTGGGTAGAATATTGAAATAGATTACGCATGACTAATAAAAAATAGTTTTATTTACAAACGGGTCCACATTTTCCTTCTTAAATCCAGACAGAGTACGCGAGGCTCAAAGGCTGAAGGAAATATTATAAATTAGTCTTTTAGTAAAGGCCCAATAATGAATGGAGAGCAAAAATTTAAGGCTGTGGCCATGTTTTTTGAAGAGAAGAGTTAGTCCTGATGGACTAACATTTCATCATGGAAACATGCCGGCAAATTTCCAGAATTCCGTATTAAAGGGCTAACAATGCCTTTCCTAAAGGTATGAAACGTATAGTTAATTAGCTAGTCTTCCTGTCGGAAAGGTGTGAAGATTTCCATTTTGACGAATGTAACGGGTTGTTATAGGTGGAAGCTCATTAAACGCGTTCAAGATTATTTCAAGGGTATCATAAGTATCCGTTGTTTTTCTTACTATAGTTTTTAATTTAATAAATCTCCTTTCAACTCTTGTCTACTCTTTTTTCCAATCCCTCCACAGATTGTGGCAAAATACGATTGAATTGCTTAACAACTTAACAATATTTGAATGAATTCATGATAATATAATCAATTTCAGTGCTCGAAAGATTCAATGGTGCATCTTAATATACAATCTCATGGCAGATTTTGTTGGTTTATCTACCTATGTATATCTCCAAACACAATTATCAAGTGTTGAAAGAAGTATTTTTTTTGTATGAAAGAAGACTTCCGTTTTGTTGAATGTAACGAGTTGTTATAGGTGGGAACGCGTTCAATATTAATTCAGTGGTACCACAAGGATCTGTTGTTTATCTTACTTTATTTCTTATTTACATAAATCTCCTTCACCCAGGACAGTCAAAACCTTTGATGTTCAAGAAATTCAATAATAAAGCAAAATCATTGAATACTACTCCAGCTTCAATTTTAAAATTTTTGCGAAAAGTAGTATTTATCCGAGAGTCCGATGTACCGAATTATTACTATACAAAAAAACCCGAGTATATGAGATCGTATTTTAAGACCGATCAACCAGCCGAATTGAAACCAAAAAACTATGCCCTGTATTTGGTGGGACTCGTACACATGAGCCTAATAATATACCATTATGACAACGCTCGGCCAAGGGCTTCTTTAAGAACATGGTATCCGATATTAGATTTAATCCTATAGATGAGCAGTTATTTTTTACAAATTAAAGCAATTTTGCCACATACACTCCTCGCCACTTGAATAGCACATACATATATAATTTTTTTTTTCAAAGCTTATATTTTCGAATCAGGAATTACTGGAAACTTGTTTTATCCCCTCATTGTAATATTTTTTGTTCTGAATAAAATGTGATACTAATGGTTATCATATCTGTAATATTTGATTTTATATATTTTTTTTATAAATTAACCGAAAAAAGCTACTGTTAAAAATTCGCCACTTGAATAGAACATCCCCCCGAAAAAGTGATTTTATAGCAGCTTTTGTAATTAAAACTTATTGATTTAGATTATTTACAACGATATAAATTAAACTAAGCTATTTTAGTAATGTGTTGAACCTCCTTGGTTGACTAACACTTCACAAATCCTGTTTGGAAGTGATTCATATATCTTAACTGAGCTCCAGACTTCTTTAATTGCATAGATTAGTTCATTGAATACTGATTTCCAGACTCATTAACTTTTCGGACAACCCATTTCCACAAGTTATCTACAATGTTTAAGTCTGGTGAATATGGAGGACAGCTCAACAATTCAACACTCTGATTCGATCTACCAATTTGTCCCTAGGTGCTGTTGCCGAATCAACAGAGCCTAGTGATGTGGTTGCGTGACTAATGGTTGTTAGTACTACCTGTGCGGATCGTTAGAGGGTGGGGACCTATATATGCCTATTGATCTATCTCGGTGTTGATCAAAAAATTATAGATTCAATGGGTGCGATGTTGGGGTCATCTATGACCCCTATCTTTCGATTCGCCTGGTAGCTCGCTACCTGTCTTTCCGCAACGTGATCAAGGCAAGTGTTCACGTTAAACTCTAGACATTCGACTATTCAGCTCGTTGGCTGTCCTTGTAAACCTTGTGCGCAAGCCATAGGCCACAATTTTCAAGATATTTTAATAAATTTTAGACCATAGGAGTTTTTCAGCAAACCAAACCTTCCGATTTGGGGTTTTTAACTCATAACTATGTCAAATATAATGCTATCTCTCCAAAAATTTACCATGACGATTTGTATACTGATGGGCCGTCGTTTGAAGCTAGTCCCCATACAAACCCTACTTTAAAAAATATCTTAAACGTTCAAAAATTGACTTATAACCATTAGTATCGCGATGATATCCAGCACAACTAACCTTCATATAAAAATACATCCCTCCTACCAATTTGTTGGGGAACGGCCCATATTTAACCCTAACTCCCATATAAAGCCTCTTTTAGAAATTTAGTTTTCATCAATAAATTGCTTAAATACATCGGAATTAAGGTAAAATTCAACATAAAAGTTTCTCTATGATAAATAAATCATTTTTGAAAATATACTCATGGTGTAGGGTATCATATAGTCGGCCATGACCGAATATATTTTCCTACTTGTTTTATATGTGCCTTATATGTTAGAATTCATTTATTGAGATAATTGAAACGCATTTTCAGTTTTCATGTTTACTGTACATTTAGGCGTATGATTGTTAAAATATTACGTATTCGACCTGTAGTTCTAAGACTTAACTGTTTATATCTACAATATTTTTATTTACCAAATTTCGGTTTATTAGCGAATTCTACTACACATATAGATCAGAAAAAAATAAGCTCAGCTGCTTTTATCTTTAAGATACATACTGTGATATTCACCGAAACTTTTCACTTCACATGATACATAAATCCCAAAGAACTAAAAAAAGCGTAAACATGTTAAGACTTTATTTAAAAAAGTTTTAAATTGGTTTTGTAGCTATGGGTTATTTTCAGCCAAATCAAATCTCACAAAACACCAAAATGAACATACAACACACACTCCACATCAAACACACACTCCTAAAAGTAGACAGCGAAAAATCTAAACAACAATGTTGGTTTTCGCACTTTTCACATAGAATTAAGTGAGAGTGTGTGTGTGTACAGTTCTCTGCCGTTTGTGTGTATTGTGAGTTCTGTTTGCTAGTTTGAAATTCGCTTGACTTGTTTCTGTTGCTTTTGTTGTATACTCGCACTCTACCTGAGTGGTGTTAAATAATAAAGTTTTTTTTGGGGAAAAAAAAAAACTAAACACATGAGAGGAGATTTAAAAAAAAATGTTTTGGAAATTAGCTAGAGTTTGCTAAATGTTCAAGAGTTTGTTATGTGAAATGTTATTCAAATTTATTTGCGTGAGTAAGTTAAGCACTAGTAAATATTGAAGTGTTCACCAACAAAAAGCCAAAAATATAACTACAAGTATATACATTCATATATTTTACTATGAGTGTATAAAAAAAAAACAACAAGGTTTTATTTTTATTTGCATTTTAGTTCCTTTTTTTTTGGTCAGTTCACTCATTCACTGTTAGTTTAGTTTTCTTGCAGATTAGATTGTTAAAGTTTTAATGAAAGACAGTTGAGTAACTATAGAAATATTTGTATAATATTTTGATAGATGGGTGTGTGTGTGTGTATGTAAAAGTTTTATTGTAGAATTTCTATGACAGTTGTTGACTAATTGAAATAATTTTTAGTGCAATAAATTGAAATAGTTTCTTATTTCCTAAAAGTAATTATTTCAATATTTTGGGAATTAAATTTTTTATAGGATTTTTAAAATTCTTTTTTATAAAAGACTTTTCTATGTTTTTTGTTGATCAGAAATGATCTCTATCAGAGCTATAATCCAATCTATCAACACGAAAGAATAGAGACAACTTTTATACTTTTCTGAAAATTTATATAGCATTGACTCCGTGTATTTGGGAGATGGGGATGGCTTCACTAGTATATTTCTTAAAAATTGTAAGCTACTGGCTTAAAAAGAGCATAACCGTAAGGCTCAAGGCTTTGGTGGACAAACGAATTTACTTGTCAAATTACAAAGTCTACATGTCCTTCGTATTTTTATTCAAGATCAAAAAATATTGAAGAGAAGATATAAAATAGACAATATCTCTTATTACTGGACACTTTGTCCTTGCCACATATAAAATGAGAATGGATCTCGTTGTAAATGACTTCTTGTTGAAATTGTCATAACGCCGAAGAATAAGAGACGATTTCTAACTTACTCACCATTCCTCCCGGGCAATGTAACCATGATGAACCTTGGTGTTATTGCAATCCCAAGGAAAAGAGGTGCTACCAGTAGCTCTAGTCTGCCGGGACTTTAAACTGGTGATGATCAAATGTAGCCGCTAACTTTCCTTGGAATGATATAAACTGCGGTCGAACCTTATGTTGGGATACCATGGGAACCGGTAGCCCGCAGAGCAGAGTTTCAGACTTTGTCTTGTTGAAGAGGTCCCTGCGGGGTGCACGTGATGGTTGTGGTTCAAGAGAATGTTGGTAACGGTAAAGTCTATAATTCTGGATAAATTCGGCGCTGTTGCCGAAAGTCAACAGATACCCCACAGAGGAGTAACTTTGGGACTAAGCGTTCGAAATGTGTTGGTGTTAATTGTATATGATACTTGATGAACTTACCAACCCGTATACCTAGAGTGATTGTGTCGGATGTTGTTCCCTATGAGTGTGTCGAATGACTGAGAAGTGTGCTGGGTTGAATGGTGATGGATGAAAGGTATCTTATATAAGTGACTGTAGAAATAAGCATGGGAAATGAGTTCGTGTTAATTTTTTAAGATTCAGGATAAACTTACTAACTCATATACCTAAAGTAAATGTATCGGATATTGTTCTCTCCGAGTGTGTCAAATAAAAGAGAAGTATGCTGAGTTGAATGGTGATGAATGAAAGGTATCTTATACTAATGATAGTGTACAGGGTTTACTCTGTTCATACCAGATTTACCACAGTGTGTTATCTGTAAGTAAGAACAAAGTCCTCGGCTTATTTGATAGATTCCGACTACCGAATACGTCTCAATAGAGGCCATCCCATCTGCTTGGTTTAACACGGAGTTGATGTCTTTACATATCGGAAGTAAAGTAAGAGGCAACAATGGTCAGAGATTAGATAGCTCGAGAACTTGAATTTTCCTTCCTTGTCCACGTATGTACTGGGCTTACTCTGTTCATATCAGATTTGCCACAGTGTGTTATCTGCAAGTAAGAACAAAGTCCTCGGCTTATTTAATAGATTAAGACTACTGAAAAGTCTGTATGTGCTGTTGCCGACTCAACAGAGGCCATCCCATCTGCTTGGTTGAACTCGGAATTGATGTCTTAACATCTCGGAAGTTAAGCAACGGGGCAGCAATGGTCAGAGATTAGATAGCTCGAGTACTTGAGCTTGTACTTGGGCCGGCAGAACCATGTACAAAAATTGCGTGTAAGAAGCACAAAGGTGTGGGGGGGGGATGGTTGGGCGGGTTGGTGTTGATTCGTCTAGTCAGTGGTTGAGAAAGTATCACCATGAAATAAAGCCAACATACACTCTCCATTGTTTACATGTAGAGAATATCATTTTGGATCCTTTTTCCTTTCCAAACTAATAGCCCCTGATTATCACAATAGTATAAAGTACAAGGTGAACCAATCCAGCTGTCCTATGAACATAAGCTATCTCCTTTAAATTTACAAATTTTAACTGGATGGCATACATATATTTACTCATTGAAGCTTAACTACACTTTGCTTACGATTTTAAATTATATATTCGTTTACAATATTTTTGCAGGTGTTTTATTTAAACGTTTTCTGACACCTAAAGAATTTGTTTTCGTATTTTTTACCTTATTCAATATTAAATGTATTGTGCAACGGCTAACCAGGCTAAATACCGAACCAGTCTACACACACCCAACGCATTTAAAATTTGAATTCATTCATTAAAAGGTGATTTTATTTTCAGAGCAACCCTTAACGAAAAAACGTATAAATGTGTGAATGTGTACGAAGGTGTGAAGCATATGTGTGAGTGTATTTTGTTATATTACTTTAAACGGTTTAAAAGGGAAGGCACTGTAGTTCTGAAGGAGACTTTGATAGTGATTTTATCATCATTCAGAAGCTATAGTGACTGAATTGAGAATATCTGCTGTGAATATATGTTATGTGACTATCATAGTTGGAAGTCTGTACAGATAATAAACTCTGCTATTCTTAAAATATTATCTAAAGGTATACATTGACTTCTTGTAAAACTATTGGGTCTTTTAATGGGAAGTGGGAAAGAGTGTGTGTATTGCTTTTGTTTTTATTATGTGCTGCAACTATACAAGGTCAGGTTTTTTTCTAGCGTTTTATTTAAGGTAGGTCAACGTTGTAGTATTTTTTTCTTCAACACAATACGTTTTGTTTTTTCTTCATTTTTTACATTTTCATCATGGAAATCGTTATTGTAGGTTGTTGATGGCATTTGGTTGGTTTTTTTGCCTTTTGTCGCTTTTTAGTTATGTCATGGGCGTTGTTGTTTTTGTTTATTATTATTATTTTTTTTTAATATTTAACATTGTATTTTTGTTTTATTTTGTAACTTAGGGTGTAATAAGTTTATGTTGGAATTTGTAACAAAAAAATTCGGAAAACAAAGTGTAACAACAAGGTTAGTTATTTAAGTTAATTTTATAGAAAAAATTTATATAATTTATTTCATATAAAAATGTATACTAATTATGTACATATACATATAGAAATGTTCCAACAGCCTTTAAAAACTTCCTTGTAGATTTTTATCCTGTCGTTTTAAATCAACTTTTATTTTCCCCCATATTAAACATTTTATTTCAGTATTAATACCACTGCACTGCAATACTTGTTTACGTGTATGTATGTATGTATTTTATATGTAGTTTTAGCCCTGGTGCCAAAGACAGTTTATGTTAATTGTATTTTACCGCCTGTTGTGTTTTAGTTCGTTATTTATGGTTTCAATCTTTTTTTCTATACATTACTACATCAAATAATATTTTTTAGCTGCAAATATTTTCTAATGTTGAAATATGTGTTACGTTTAAATACCTCTGGTTAAATGAATGTAAAATTATGCATAACGTGCCAACAGTTCATAAAATATTTTGTTTTACTTTTTTCTTTATTTAGACTTTGGTTTTAAAATTTCATATTTTTGATTATACTTACCATGTGCTAAAAGGGATACAAATACTTTGTTTGCGAAATATTATGTTAAATTTGAGTAATTATTAAATATTATCAAAATGTTAGAATCTGACATTCATTAATATGGTGTTTTAGATTAATGAATGGAGAATAATAAAAAAGGAAAAAAAGGTTAAAAAAGAGTTTTATTATAATTTTGAAGGAAAACTGAAATTACTTTTTTTTAAATTCTTGCTTTACCCATAAGGACTTTTAAAACATTATACACTATTCGTTTGTAAGATAGCCCATACATAATTTTTCCTAAATATTCATATCGTAGTCAAAATTCACCAAGCTAAAGGACTCTATTTTTTATTGTTTGCCAGATATTTGAGTTTTAGTATTAAATGAACATGGGAGGTGCCACGCCCACTATTTATAGATACTTATATTGATACTTAAGATATTCATATTAACTCTTAACTTTCTTACTTGTATAAAATTTAATAAACATTTAATAAAAATGTAAACATTTTTATCAGATAACTTTGACATTCATAGAATATTTTCTGGAAAAAATAGGCGGTTTAGTGGGCGTGGTATCTTCTATATAAATCGAATATCAAGGAAACTATAATAGCTATGTTTATTAAATTTTATACAAGTAAGAAAGTTAAGAGTTAATATGAATATTTAGGAAAAATGGGCGGTCTACAATAAATGGGCGTGGCATCTTCCATATTAACGTAAATAAGTTTGTATTTCTGGAAAAATATAGACTAAAGTCGCTTTGTTAAAGTTGAATTGTGGACTTTTAACTCATTTTCTGAAAGGGTCTTTATATGAAGGCTAGGTTTAAGTGAGGCCTGATCATTAAATAAATAGGGTGATCATTAAATAAATAGGGTCATCAAGCCAAATATAAAACTTAGTTTTGCCGCTATTTTGCGATATAGAGTATATTGACAAGTAAGAGTATGAATAAAATTTGATATTTATGTAAATTTTATTATCATATATCGATATTAATAAGAACATTGCGGTAATATTTGAACGAGGTCCATTAATGAGGGTTTAGCTATTGACAATGCTCTTCCGAATTAAACAATTTTAATTTTTAAAAACAAATCGTTTTCATCCAAATATTATAAACATAATGTGTTTTTTTTGTAAGAGGAGTTATATTCACGGCAGGGTCAATTATGGACCTATCCTCATCTATTTATATAATTATTATTCGTTTCGAATCTTATCGCGTGGACTTTATATAGGAAGTAGGGTTATTTATACATTGTTAGAGAGATTTCGATTCCTATAAAACTTATCAGTGTCAAATTTCATCGCTGTACTCGCATTTTAAGCCAGTAATGAGCGTTCCCACAAAAAAATGGATCGATACCCACAAAAATTGGAAGGGAGATGTTAGCTAATACAAATCTAGTATATGTCGAATTTCATAGATGTACTAGTATTTTCAAGCCAGTACTGAGTTTTAAAGTAATTTTCTGAAGGGGACCTTATATGGGGGTAGGGTTAATTGTAGACCGATCCTTGTAAAATTTTGTAGAACGATCTTGGTTCATGCAAGTCATGTTTATATCGAATTTCATCGCTTTACTCGTTTTTTTGGGCTAGTAATGAGCGTTAAAGTCATTTTCTGATGGGGACCTTATAGGGGGATAGGGTCAATTATGAACCGATCCACATAAAATTTGTTGGAAAGGTTTTGGCTTATAAGATACCTACTTATGGTAAATTTCTTCGCTGTACTCATATTTTTACGGCAATAATGAGCGTTAAAGGCATTTTCTGTAGGGGACTTTATATGGGGGTAGGGTCAATTATGGACCGATCCGCATAAAATTTGGTAAAGAGATATTGGAGATCGCATGAAAGTTATGTGTGTTGAATTTTATTGCCATTTTCGTATTTTTAAGCCAGTAATGAGCATTATAGTCATTTTCCGAAGAGGACCTTATTTGGGGGGTAGGGTCAATTATGGACCGATCCACATATAATTTGGTTATGAGCTTTATAGTAATGTTTACAGTTTATGTCGATTTATATTACTGTAGAGTTACTTTTTAGTCACAAATTATTATTATAATAATTTTTTGAAGGGAACCTTCTATGGGGGGTAGGGCCAATTATGGTCCTATGTCCGCTAAAATTTAGAATTTAATTTCGGAAGTAAAAAAACTGACTTATGCGAAATTTTGTGGCATTTATTTCATAAACAACGAATTTGTTAATGTTTGAAGCATTTTTCGCAATATTCCGGGGGTACATTAGAATGGGGGCTATGTGAAAACGTTAACCGATTTTGCCTGTTTTCAATACCAAACATTTTTGATTAATAAAGAATATTTTGGCAAAATTTCATTTTCTTATCTCTTTTTGTATAGACGCTATCGTACCAAAAACAGACAGATGGACGGACATAGCTAGATCGTCTTAGAATCTTACGAGGTCCCACAATATGCATACTTTATGGGGTCTGTGAACATTACTTCGATGGGTTATACTAATGATACGAAATGACAAAATCAATATACCCCCATCTCTTCTGATGGTGGGTATAAAAATAATTATGTGGTCGAGAGCCCTATTCGGGAGGTATGAGGGATAAATAAAATAATGAACCGATTTTAATTATTAAATATGGAAGAACTTGTACAAAATTTTGTTGAAGTATCTTCAAAATTACTATCCGTACTTTGATTACAAAGTTTAAAAGCCCCATTTGGGGGTTCAGTTGTATGGGGGCTAGGTGAAATAATAGACCGATTTGAACCACCGACTTCATTTCTGAATTATCTTGAAAATTACGGTCTGTACTTTGATTACATGGTTTACATGGACGGATGTATAGATGGGCGTACAGCACCACCTTTATCGCTGTGATTTAGGCAAATAGAGCTCCCTAGGTTATCTACTGTTTAATTACCCCAATTTTTTTTAATTTTTTTTAATACTAGTTGATTTCAATCATTTCAATTTAAGACGATTTCTGATTTAAGTTTTTTCTGCAATTTTCTTTAACTTTGAATTGATACTGATTCTTAGGAATCATACACATGCAATCATCTATGTTCATCTATGCCATTGGATTGACAGTTTCTAATTAGATCTCTTCCGGTTTGTCGGAGCTACTAAAGCAGATTTTGCACTTTTTGTATTCTCTAACTCTTCTCTTGAATTGAATTAAAATTTAAAAAACAAATTTTGTGGTTTTTCCAACATTTTAAGTTTATTTTCTTTTTTTACTTTTCCTCTTTATGCGTTTGCCCTCTTCAGGCATTGGAAAATAGAATTATTTTTTTTTCTCTCTGCTACTAATATTTTCCTAAGCTTATTTGCGTATTTTTTATGCAATCTGATCTGGATTTTTAAGTGTCTAATGCTGAAAAGAAAATTTAATTTTTTTTAACATTTAAGGCAGAGGCAAGAAATTCTGTTGTAATTTAAATTGAGAAATAAATATGTGTTAATAAATTTCATAAAATCTTAATTCAAAAATACATTTGCTTTTCTTCTTTTCCAAATAAATAATTGATTTATCAATAAACGAGAATTTGTTTAAGCTTAAAAATATTTGTTTTTTATTTTTTTTCTTAGATATACATATATTTTGAGTTTTTTTGAAATCTGTTTTCAAGGTCGTAATAACTGAAGTGTAAATACTCATATGAATAAATAAAAAAATACCATGAATTATTTATTTTATTGCCCTTTGTCTGTTATTTGTTATTTTAAAACAAAATAATAATTTATGTATGATTTAGTTGTAAGAACAGAACGCAACAAATATGTTTATCTTCATTGATAACAAATTGACAGATGCTAACAATAATACATGGAGAAAATTACCTTGTAAATACACGTTAAAACAAGTTAGAGTGCTATATTCGGCTGAGCCGAATCTTAAATACCCTCCACCAGCTTGTAGAAATAAGTTTTCTCATGTCTTAAATAGAAAAATCCCAAGATTTAAACAGCTTAAATCTATCACAATTCCAAGATTTATTGAACATTACTAACGCCATTTTCTTTTATATTTTTATAGGGCCTTAGATATGCTTTAGCGATATTTAGTAATTTGTATGTGTGTGAAAGATTTAAGGATTTTCAAAATACATATATACACAAATTGATAATGCAACAAGTTAATTACGGCTAAAGTGCTTTTAGGGGCAGGACCTAGTATGGGAGATATGACCAATTATAGACCGATCGTAAAAAATTCTTTAAGCAAAATTTCTGTACATTAAAGCTATATTTCAGTCAAAATTTGTATCTATATCGTAATTTAGTAATAAGTAATGTGTGTTTAAGTGATTTTTTGAAGGGAACCTTGTATGGAACCGACCGCACCCATGTTATGAACCGATCGTGAAAAAATCTTGAAATAGAATTTTTGTATACAAAACGAATACATATTTGTGCCAAATTTTGTATCAATAGCTTTATTTTGTAATGAGTAATGTGCGTTTAAGAGGTTTTCGTAGAAGGACCTTGTATGGGAAAATTCTGTATCTATATCATTATTTAGTAATGAATATTGTACATTTAAGTGATATTCTGGAGGGGACCTAGTATGAGAGCTATGACCAAGTATGGACCGATCGTAAAACAATTTTATAGTGTAATTTATGTATATAAGAGCAATATTTGTGCTAAATGTATGGATATCAATATTTGGTAATGAGATATGTGCGTTTAAATGATTTTCGGAAGGGAACCTTGTATGGGAGCTATGAACCACGATGGACCGTACGTGATAAAATTTTGAAATAACATTTATGTGTACAAAAATAGTATTTATGCCAAATATTTTCACTATTAGGTAATGACTTATGTGCCTTTAAGTTTTTCTGAAAGGGACCTTGTATTGGAGCTATGATCAATTATGGACCGATATGAAAACAATTTCAAAGTAATATTTTTGTGCATATAAGCAACTTGTACCAAATTTTATATGGAAATCTTAATTCAGTAATGAGTTATGTGCGTTTAAGTGCTTTTCTGAAAGGGACCTTGTATGGGAGCTATGACCAATTATGAACCGATCGGAGGAAAATTTCACAGTAATATTTCCCTATATATGAGCAATACTTGTGACAAACTTTATATGGATATCGTAATTTTGTAATGAGTTATGTGCGTTTAAGTGATTTTCGGGAGGGGACCTTGTATGTGAGCCATGACCAGTTATGGACCGATCGGAAAAAAATTTCTCAGTAATATTTTTGTTCATACGAACAATACTTGTACCAAATTTTATATTGATATCTTAATTTTGTAATGAGTTATACGAACAATACTTGTACCAAATTTTATATGGATATCTTAATTTTGTAATGAGTTATGTGCGTTTAAGTGATTTTCGGGAGGGGACCTTGTATGGGAGCTATGACCAATTATGGACCGATCGAAAAAAAATTTCATAATAATATTTTTGCTCATACGAACAATACTTGTACCAAATTTTATATGGATATCTTAATTCAGTAACGAGTTATGTGCGTTTAAGTGATTTTCGGGAGGGGACCTTGTATGGGAGCTATGACCAATTATGGACCGATTGGGGAAAAATTTCACAGTAATAGTTTTGTTCATACGAACAATACTTGTACCAAATTTATATGGATATCTTAATTTTGTAATGAGTTATGCGCGTTTAAGTGATTTTCGGGAGGGGACCTTGTATGGGAGCTATGACCAATTATGGACCGATCGGAAAAAACATTCATATTAATATTTCTGTATACAAGAGCAATACTTGTACCAAATTTTATATGGATATCTTCATTTACTAATGAGTTATGTGGTTTTAAGTAATTTTCGGGAGGGGACCTTGTATGGGAGCTATGACCAATTATGGACCGATCGAAAAAAAATTTCTCAGTAATATTTCTGTACAAATAAGCAATGCTTGTACCAAATTTTATATGGATATCTTAATTAAGTAATGAGTTATGCGCGTTTAAGTGATTTTCGGGAGGGGACCTTGTATGGGAGCTATGACCAATTATGGACCGATCGGAAAAAAATTTCTAAGTAATATTTGTGTACAGATAAGCAATACTTGTACCAAATTTTATATGAATATATTAATTTAGTAATGAATTATGTGCGTTTAAGTGATTTTCGGGAGGGGACCTTGTATGGGAGCTATGTCCAATTATGGACCGATCCAGAAAATTTTTTCTTTGAATGAATTCTATTGACATAATATTTTAATTTGTTAAATTTTGTGAAGATATCGACATTGTGACGGAAGTTATTAACAAAAAACCCATTTTCCGGGAATATGTACTTTTGTATGGGAGGTATATGAAATTGTGGACCGATTCTAGCAATTTTCAGCAGAGATCAAGTTCTCGTGTAGAAACTTATTCATGGTGATTTTCATGAATTTATCTTGCATAGTTTTCGAGAAAATTGCATCCGAATGTGTAAAAAATGCTTATTTTTTTCGAGGTTGTTTTAAATTTTGATTCATAACTTTTCCCGGTATGAACCGATTTTGCTCATTTTCAATACCAAACTGCTTAGGACAACAATGAATATTTTCGGTGAATTTGGTGTACTTACTTTGCTTATTTTTAACGTGAGCGTGTTTTAGGCAGACAGACGGACAGACGGACAGACAGACGGACATAGCTAAATCGACTCAGAATTTGATAAGGACCCAGAATATATATACTTTATTGGGTCTCAGATGAATATTTCTTGGTGTTACACACGGAATGACAAAGTTATATATACCCTCTATCACCACTGATGGTGGTGGAGGGTATAAAAATCTAAGAAAATCTGTTTCCAAAGTACAAAAATATTAATGGGTTAGTTATATCGAAATATGTATATGGGAAAAGCTGCTGAAAAATTTCTTTCTTTTAAGTTTGAATATTGTCGTTAATTATTTTTCCCATATCATATTATTATAAAAAAAAATTATTTATAGTTCACTGAACTTAATCCCAAAAAAATAATAAAATAAGAATGTTTATTTGAGTTTTTATCTTACTTCATACATTTCCAAAAAATCATCATCATCCTTCTTAATTTATAACAATTAATATAAATCTTTATACCCTCCACCACCATCAGTGGTGATAGAGGGTATATATAACTTTGTCATTCCGTGTGTAACACCAAGAAATATTCATCTGAGACCCAATAAAGTATATATATTCTGGGTCCTTATCAAATTCTGAGTCGATTTAGCTATGTCCGTCTGTCTGTCCGTCTGTCCGTCTGTCCGTCTGTCTGCCTAAAACACGCTCACGTTAAAAATAAGCAAAGTAAGTACACCAAATTCACCGAAAATATTCATTGTTGTCCTAAGCAGTTTGGTATTGAAAATGAGCAAAATCGGTTCATACCGGGAAAAGTTATGAATCAAAATTTAAAACAACCTCGAAAAAAATAAGCATTTTTTACACATTCGGATGCAATTTTCTCGAAAACTATGCAAGATAAATTCATGAAAATCACCATGAATAAGTTTCTACACGAGAACTTGATCTCTGCTGAAAATTGCTAGAATCGGTCCACAATTTCATATACCTCCCATACAAAAGTACATATTCCCGGAAAATGGGTTTTTTGTTAATAACTTCCGTCACAATGTCGATATCTTCACAAAATTTAACAAATTAAAATATTATGTCAATAGAATTCATTCAAAGAAAAAATTTTCTGGATCGGTCCATAATTGGACATAGCTCCCATACAAGGTCCCCTCCCGAAAATCACTTAAACGCACATAATTCATTACTAAATTAATATATTCATATAAAATTTGGTACAAGTATTGCTTATCTGTACACAAATATTACTTAGAAATTTTTTTCCGATCGGTCCATAATTGGTCATAGCTCCCATACAAGGTCCCCTCCCGAAAATCACTTAAACGCGCATAACTCATTACTTAATTAAGATATCCATATAAAATTTGGTACAAGCATTGCTTATTTGTACAGAAATATTACTGAGAAATTTTTTTTCGATCGGTCCATAATTGGTCATAGCTCCCATACAAGGTCCCCTCCCGAAAATTACTTAAAACCACATAACTCATTAGTAAATGAAGATATCCATATAAAATTTGGTACAAGTATTGCTCTTGTATACAGAAATATTAATATGAATGTTTTTTCCGATCGGTCCATAATTGGTCATAGCTCCCATACAAGGTCCCCTCCCGAAAATCACTTAAACGCGCATAACTCATTACAAAATTAAGATATCCATATAAAATTTGGTACAAGTATTGTTCGTATGAACAAAACTATTACTGTGAAATTTTTCCCCAATCGGTCCATAATTGGTCATAGCTCCCATACAAGGTCCCCTCCCGAAAATCACTTAAACGCACATAACTCGTTACTGAATTAAGATATCCATATAAAATTTGGTACAAGTATTGTTCGTATGAGCAAAAATATTATTATGAAATTTTTTTTCGATCGGTCCATAATTGGTCATAGCTCCCATACAAGGTCCCCTCCCGAAAATCACTTAAACGCACATAACTCGTTACTGAATTAAGATATCCATATAAAATTTGGTACAAGTATTGTTCGTATGAGCAAAAATATTATTATGAAATTTTTTTTCGATCGGTCCATAATTGGTCATAGCTCCCATACAAGGTCCCCTCCCGAAAATCACTTAAACGCACATAACTCATTACAAAATTAAGATATCCATATAAAATTTGGTACAAGTATTGTTCGTATAACTCATTACAAAATTAAGATATCCATATAAAATTTGGTACAAGTATTGTTCGTATGAACAAAAATATTACTGAGAAATTTTTTTCCGATCGGTCCATAACTGGTCATGGCTCACATACAAGGTCCCCTCCCGAAAATCACTTAAACGCACATAACTCATTACAAAATTACGATATCCATATAAAGTTTGTCACAAGTATTGCTCATATATAGGGAAATATTACTGTGAAATTTTCCTCCGATCGGTTCATAATTGGTCATAGCTCCCATACAAGGTCCCTTTCAGAAAAGCACTTAAACGCACATAACTCATTACTGAATTAAGATTTCCATATAAAATTTGGTACAAGTTGCTTATATGCACAAAAATATTACTTTGAAATTGTTTTCATATCGGTCCATAATTGATCATAGCTCCAATACAAGGTCCCTTTCAGAAAAACTTAAAGGCACATAAGTCATTACCTAATAGTGAAAATATTTGGCATAAATACTATTTTTGTACACATAAATGTTATTTCAAAATTTTATCACGTACGGTCCATCGTGGTTCATAGCTCCCATACAAGGTTCCCTTCCGAAAATCATTTAAACGCACATATCTCATTACCAAATATTGATATCCATACATTTAGCACAAATATTGCTCTTATATACATAAATTACACTATAAAATTGTTTTACGATCGGTCCATACTTGGTCATAGCTCTCATACTAGGTCCCCTCCAGAATATCACTTAAATGTACAATATTCATTACTAAATAATGATATAGATACAGAATTTTCCCATACAAGGTCCTTCTACGAAAACCTCTTAAACGCACATTACTCATTACAAAATAAAGCTATTGATACAAAATTTGGCACAAATATGTATTCGTTTTGTATACAAAAATTCTATTTCAAGATTTTTTCACGATCGGTTCATAACATGGGTGCGGTCGGTTCCATACAAGGTTCCCTTCAAAAAATCACTTAAACACACATTACTTATTACTAAATTACGATATAGATACAAATTTTGACTGAAATATAGCTTTAATGTACAGAAATTTTGCTTAAAGAATTTTTTACGATCGGTCTATAATTGGTCATATCTCCCATACTAGGTCCTGCCCCTAAAAGCACTTTAGCCGTAATTAACTTGTTGCATTATCAATTTGTGTATATATGTATTTTGAAAATCCATAAATCTTTCACACACATACAAATTACTAAATATCGCTAAAGCATATCTAAGGCCCTATAAAAATATAAAAGAAAATGGCGTTAGTAATGTTCAATAAATCTTGGAATTGTGATAGATTTAAGCTGTTTAAATCTTGGGATTTTTCTATTTAAGACATGAGAAAACTTATTTCTACAAGCTGGTGGAGGGTATTTAAGATTCGGCTCAGCCGAATATAGCACTCTAACTTGTTTTTTTTCTTTTTCGCACAAAATTTCATTTATTTAGAAAACAAAAGAACAATACCACTTTATACCTTAGCGGATATAAAAAGTATTAAATATACCTTAAATTATCGCTGTGTTGCAAACATTTATAAATACCAAAAGAAGTTTAATGCCTCATAAAAGTATATATTTATTTAAATCCACAAACTAGACGTTAGTGTTCCCTTCAAAATTCCTCCAACAATTATGAAGAAAATCAAGCAACAAGAATTGCTATTGTTGTTGAACGGGTATGTGTAGTAGTAACAGTTATCTCTAAATTGCAAGGTTGCATTTGCAACAATAGGAAATATTTTTAACCTTTCTTCTACGTTAACGAACAAACAATCTAATAGAACAACCCAGTTAAATGATTCAGTGAGTGAATGTTTCCATCCTTAAAAAAGTTTTTAGAAACAGAATAATGATGATGATGGGCTAAAGAAACAAAAAATACTATCGAAATAAAAGGAATATTAAAACGATAAAATAAAATAATTTTATTTTTATTCATGCCAACTTTTCAATAGTATCTTGTTCACCCTATAGAAAGTAATGAAATGCAACTGAGCTAGAACTGAGGTAGAACTGAACAAGAATTAGAACTGAACCTGAATTATAACTGAACTAGAACTGAAGTAGAACTGAATTAGAAATAAACTGAATAAGAACTGAACTAGAACTGAAGTAGAACTAAACTATAACTGAACTAGAACTGAACTAGAACTGAACTAGAACTGAACTAGAACTGAACTAGAACTGAACTAGAACTGAACTAGAACTGAACTAGAACTGAACTAGAACTGAACTAGAACTGAACTAGAACTGAACTAGAACTGAACTAGAACTGAACTAGAACTGAACTAGAACTGAACTAGAACTGAACTAGAACTGAACTAGAACTGAACTAGAACTGAACTAGAACTGAAGTAGAACTGAACTAGAACTGAACTAGAACTGAACTAGAACTGACTAGAACTGAACTAGAACTGAACTAGAACTGAACTAGAACTGAACTAGAACTGAACTAGAACTGAACTAGAACTGAACTAGAACTGAACTAGAACTGAACTAGAACTGAACTAGAACTGAACTAGAACTGAACTAGAACTGAACTAGAACTGAACTAGAACTGAACTAGAACTGAACTAGAACTGAACTAGAACTGAACTAGAACTGAACTAGAACTGAACTAGAACTGAACTAGAACTGAACTAGAACTGAACTAGAACTGAACTAGAACTGAACTAGAACTGAACTAGAACTGAACTAGAACTGAACTAGAACTGAACTAGAACTGAACTAGAACTGAACTAGAACTGAACTAGAACTGAACTAGAACTGAACTACTGAACTAGAACTGAACTAGAACTGAACTAGAACTGAACTAGAACTGAACTAGAACTGAACTAGAACTGAACTAGAACTGAACTAGAACTGAACTAGAACTGAACTAGAACTGAACTAGAACTGAACTAGAACTGAACTAGAACTGAACTAGAACTGAACTAGAACTGAACTAGAACTGAACTAGAACTGAACTAGAACTGAACTAGAACTGAACTAGAACTGAACTAGAACTGAACTAGAACTGAACTAGAACTGAACTAGAACTGAACTAGAACTGAACTAGAACTGAACTAGAACTGAACTAGAACTGAACTAGAACTGAACTAGAACTGAACTAGAACTGAACTAGAACTGAACTAGAACTGAACTAGAACTGAACTAGAACTGAACTAGAACTGAACTAGAACTGAACTAGAACTGAACTAGACTGAACTAGAACTGAACTAGAACTGAACTAGAACTGAACTAGAACTGAACTAGAACTGAACTAGAACTGAACTAGAACTGAACTAGAACTGAACTAGAACTGAACTAGAACTGAACTAGAACTGAACTAGAACTGAACTAGAACTGAACTAGAACTGAACTAGAACTGAACTAGAACTGAACTAGAACTGAAGTAGAACTGAACTAGAACTGAACTAGAACTGAACTAGAACTGAACTAGAACTGAACTAGAACTGAACTAGAACTGAACTAGAACTGAACTAGAACTGAACTAGAACTGAACTAGAACTGAACTAGAACTGAACTAGAACTGAACTAGAACTGAACTAGAACTGAACTAGAACTGAACTAGAACTGAACTAGAACTGAACTAGAACTGAACTAGAACTGACTAGAACTGAACTAGAACTGAACTAGAACTGAACTAGAACTGAACTAGAACTGAACTAGAACTGAACTAGAACTGAACTAGAACTGAACTAGAACTGAACTAGAACTGAACTAGACTGAACTAGAACTGAACTAGAACTGAACTAGAACTGAACTAGAACTGAACTAGAACTGAACTAGAACTGAACTAGAACTGAACTAGAACTGAACTAGAACTGAACTAGAACTGAACTAGAACTGAACTAGAACTGAACTAGAACTGAACTAGAACTGAACTAGAACTGACTAGAACTGAACTAGAACTGAACTAGAACTGAACTAGAACTGAACTAGAACTGAACTAGAACTGAACTAGAACTAGAACTGAACTAGAACTAGAACTGAACTAGAACTGAACTAGAACTGAACTAGAACTGAACTAGAACTGAACTAGAACTGAACTAGAACTGAACTAAGACCGTCAAGTTCATAAAGTTTTGACGAAAGATTTGTGCTTTGTATGTCCTCCTCTTACCACGTATGTGACAAAACTAAATATATAGTGAGTTTCTAAGTCGGTTTCTTTGCTTTCATCACTAATGTCTTTATAGTTATTTTTCAATATTCCATCTCTTTAGAAGAGTGGTGTTTAAATACATCATTGTAATACCCGTTTGCCAGCAATACGTTTTAAATAAAGTAAACCAGATTTATGCTATTGTTGCTGCTTTTACTAGAAGAACAAAAAAATTCTTATATTTTACTATTTTTCTGCTTAGTTAAGCCGCTTAAACAGCAAAAGGGCGGACAAGTAGTCACAAATACGTGTCTACAATCTTTTAGTTTAAATAACTTCTCCACTTTTGCCAGAACGTTGAGTATTTTCCTATTTTTTAAAATAATAGAGCTGAAAAGTATACAATATAAATATTGTGGAATTTCTACTGTCATGTTTCAGAATGATAAGGGAAATAAAAGCAACTGCAACAATATTTCTTTTATTCCTTTTCTACTATGCTAAAGAGGCCTTAAAATTGATACACTAATATAGTTTATACTCCCACTGCCACTTCAGCCACAACTTTGAGAAGACAATAACAGGCATACATACAAACATAAGTCTAATAGATAAATTGTAAGAAACCGAAATAAGTTTAACGAGGCTTTGAAGTTCTTTTGTCTTTGATGTTGATAGTAGTAAATATTTATATCGTTTGCTTTTGCTTTGACATTTCAAGGAGGGAGCGATAATTGTTATTAAAGAAATCACTTTATGACGGATTACTAAAATGTATATACAAATTATTCAGTTTAAAAGGAAGTTCAAGTTTAAAGGAAACAACTTCAGTTTACTGAAAAGAAGGAGACCTAATGATATTATGTTTATGTACAAGATGAGTAGTTTAATTTGGAATTTGTAGTAAAATTATAATATTTAGTCTGGAAAATCTAATAATTTTTCTTATGTTTTTTCAAAACAAGATTCCATCAGTAGAATTTGCTAAATTAGTTTTCATTATAGCAGACTTTCTCCCTTTTAATGTAACAACTACCCTTTAATTTATGCACAGACATAGGCCTAGCTATTTAATCTCCAGCATTAAATTTAGCATAGAGAGTGTACGCTAATCACCGTAATGCAAAGTATTAGCAAAATGACATTCGTTTAATTAAATTGTGTATGATACAAAACTAGTATATTTAGCAGTTATTAGCATAAAAATATATTTTTACGATTATTTTCCGCAAACTCTCACTTCCCCTTAAAATAACACTATTTATGGAAACATTTTAAACACCTAAAATGGCCTTTTAATTGTTTTTAATATACCCAAAATGGAGATTTTCCGGTGAAATTTCATAATGCCACAATGTGTGTTTAATATTTTATACGTATTAAGTCTATCAGCCCTGCAACACCTTTGCAATAAACTTCTAATTATAATGACTTACTTTTAGACACAAACACTTTTAAACCACAACCCACACAAGAGCAACAAACCACCTGTACCACTAAACGCCTTACGACTGTGAAAAACAAAAATGGAGGATTTAATATTTTTCCACCAAAATAGCAAATATAAAACCAAGAGCAACGACAAAAACAGCAGCAAACTTTTAAAGTGATTGCGATTCGAAAGGACACTTTTGGTTGCCATAAAATAAAAGCAAGCAAATTTTCAGGCGCACAACCTAAAATATGAAAAAATACAAATAAACAAAAACATTTTCATGTTTAGTAGTAGCATTTGTAGTGGTATCTATATTTCTGTATTGTTACTAAAATTATTTTAAAACCCTCACAAAAAGGGAGATACACTTATAGCCCTCGTTCATGAAGTTGTGATTGTTTGTATGTTTATCTTAACAAAACGTTTGTTGTAGAAGGAACTAAAAAATTTACATTTTAGTGCCAAAGTTTTCACTTACCAAATGACATGCTCAGTGACTGTGAGTGACTGCAGACAATACATTTTCTATATATAAACACTTTTACACACATACAATTAAATAAATATTTTTATATGTCAGTATGTATAACTTTTTACACAACGTGTTTTACAAAAAGTTATCATACACTCACTTATCCAATGAAGACTTGAAGGAATAAGTTCTTGGTTGTATGGTTGCTAACTCATAAATTAAATTATACCAGTTCTAGTGTTATTCTTCAGTTCTAGTTCAGTTCAGTTCAGTTCAGTTCTAGTTCAGTTCTAGTTCAGTTCTAGTTCAGTTCTAGTTCAGTTCTAGTTCAGTTCTAGTTCAGTTCTAGTTCAGTTCTAGTTCAGTTCTAGTTCAGTTCTAGTTCAGTTCTAGTTCAGTTCTAGTTCAGTTCTAGTTCAGTTCTAGTTCAGTTCTAGTTTCAGTTCTAGTTCAGTTCTAGTTCAGTTCTAGTTCAGTTCTAGTTCAGTTTTAGTTCAGTTCTAGTTCAGTTCTAGTTCAGTTCTAGTTCAGTTCTAGTTCAGTTCTAGTTCAGTTCTAGTTCAGTTCTAGTTCAGTTCTAGTTCAGTTCTAGTTCAGTTCTAGTTCAGTTCTAGTTCAGTTCTAGTTCAGTTCTAGTTCAGTTCTAGTTCAGTTCTAGTTCAGTTCTAGTTCAGTTCTAGTTCAGTTCTAGTTCAGTTCTAGTTCAGTTCTATTCTAGTTCAGTTCTAGTTCAGTTCTAGTTCAGTTCTAGTTCAGTTCTAGTTCAGTTCTAGTTCAGTTCTAGTTCAGTTCTAGTTCAGTTCTAGTTCAGTTCTAGTTCAGTTCTAGTTCAGTTCTAGTTCAGTTCTAGTTCAGTTCTAGTTCAGTTCTAGTTCAGTTCTAGTTCAGTTCTAGTTCAGTTCTAGTTCAGTTCTAGTTCAGTTCTAGTTCAGTTCTAGTTCAGTTCTAGTTCAGTTCTAGTTCAGTTCTAGTTCAGTTCTAGTTCAGTTCTAGTTCAGTTCTAGTTCAGTTCTAGTTCAGTTCTAGTTCAGTTCTAGTTCAGTTCTAGTTCAGTTCTAGTTCAGTTCTAGTTCAGTTCTAGTTCAGTTCTAGTTCAGTTCTAGTTCAGTTCTAGTTCAGTTCTAGTTCAGTTCTAGTTCAGTTCTAGTTCAGTTCTAGTTCAGTTCTAGTTCAGTTCTAGTTCAGTTCTAGTTCAGTTCTAGTTCAGTTCTAGTTCAGTTCTAGTTCAGTTCTAGTTCAGTTCTAGTTCAGTTCTAGTTCAGTTCTAGTTCAGTCTAGTTCAGTTCTAGTGCAGTGTTGCTTTAGCGCTAAGGTGTCTTTATCTCTTTAGTAGGCTGTCGAGACCTTTTATTTGATATCTACTTTCTGCTTTTATTAATTTTATTATTTTTTCTGAAGGCGGTTTATCGTTTTGTTCGTTAATTCATACAAAGGTGTGGTTAGTATAACTCAAAATATTTATAATGTAGGCGAGACTATAATAGATATTTGGTTTAGTTTTAACTCCAAGCTCAAATATTGTCGAGACGGACTGAAATCTAATTATACTAAATTGGGAGGTCATCATTAATATTATATAATATCATTAGTTTAGATTCCTGTAACCATTACATTAAAATTAATATTTGTGTATGTATTTTTTACATATACTAAAGAGAAACCTTCTACCCAAAGTCTTGTTATTTTATTTTAAAATGCCTTAGCATTTTGTATTTTTTTCCAGATTTGTTTTTCTCTCTGATATCTGCAGTGGCAGCAGCAAGCAAAATGTATGGCTAGAAAGTCGTCTTGACTGCGACATGAAATGAGGTCAGACTTTATGTTAAAAGGTTACAAAAATTTTACTTTGACTAAATCTTTTTGTTATTATTTTCTTATTGTTATTATTATATTTTATGTATTAAGGTTTTTTATTTAGTGTGCATTGGTAGAAGAAAAAAAATCTAATTTTACTGTTAGGGTAATAATTATGAAATAAGCGTAAGTTTGTCGAATTCATTTGTAGCCATTTATTATTATCAGAGGGATTTTATTTAAATAGAAATCAAAGCGGAAAATTTATTTAATTAAATTAATTAAATTTAATTAAGGTTTAATAGATAGTTTAGCGTAAAATAATTATGTATTATATGGTGATTTTTTTGTGCGAAAATTTAACTATTAGATATAATATTGAAATTAAACATTTATTGTAGGGCAATTGTCATCTAGTAACCTTTGACGTATGAGTAATATTTTGCATTGATATTTAATTAATATCATTCATACGTAATGATAACCTTTCCATAGCGGAAATTAAATTTAAGTTTAATTGATTTTATATTCAAATGCACTTAAGCTGATTTGATATTTTGTAATAAAAAATATGAAGTGTAAGAAAGGAGTGGGTATTTAAGCTTGTTTGTGAGTTTGTTTTTGAATAAAGGAGCCTTTCAATAAAATGTGATTTTATTTAATAGGCTTAAAGGATAATACTTTCATATTATACTACTTTTTAAACGTATTTTCTCTCGTTTACTTGCTAACTAAAACCATTGTGCGTTCAAGTGGTAGAAATATATATTTTCAATTTTTTTTTTAAGTTTATTTGATTTTCTGACTAGTGCAATTTTTTTTTTATATTTTTTCACTTTGAGTGATTATTTGCTTGCAAGGGATTGTTTTTCATTCATTTGAATGTTTACAAAGTCAACGTTTTCTAATGAAAAAATTTTATTTGAATGTTACTAAATGATAACAATTAATCATTTTATTTTACTTCCAATCCTCTAGCTTCCATTCATTTCAAATTTGCATTTATGAGTTTAGAAAGCATAAGAAGCAAATGAAAAATGCTTAAATAATCTTGGCTCATAAAATATTAATTAATAACTTTTATTGAAATTTAATCTTAAATAATATGAGCACAGAAATAATAAATTAAAATAAGTTATATTATTTATGTTTAATGTCAGGCCTGATTTTGAACTGAACTGCTTGTGAGATGACAGTTTTTAATTAATGATAAAATTTACAAAACTAAAAGTCTTTGTTCTTTTGTTTTTGTTCGTTATCCGTTAGAGAAATACTGTTGCTTTAAATACAAAGATTTGTTTTTTGTTGAATACATTTTCTTGTCCTTTTTAGTCACCAGTGCTATGGTGGAAAAAAATTTATAATTATTATTGCGGATATTTTGTTTGATGTTTGAAATCGGCCTTTGATTATGAGTATATTTTTTTAATGATATTGATATAAAGAAAATATGAGTATATTGAGATTCAGAGTATGTACATATTTTATATTGGCGGTTTAAATTAAGCTAGATTTATATATGCAGAATGGAAGATTTTGGGAAATTCGTTGTATTTGCACATCGAAAAAATTATGGAATTTATAAAGGCGAGGTTATTGTGACGGCCTAGGTATTCAGCATAATATAAATTCAGTGACATTACCCATTCGATGATAACACCCGGTCAAACTTCATACGACAACAATGCCTTGAAACCCTAATCTATCCCTCTTGTACATATAAAGATATCGTAAATTTATTTCAGAAATAATGAGGAATATTTCTAGAAATTAGGGCAACAAATTATCGCTCCTATTCGGCCATGTCCGACTATAAATTCTTACTTGTTTACCATATATTTGTTTGGGCCCATCTGAAATGGAACATAAGTGTCGTTTGCTTATTATATTCATTGCCTCATTTTTGAAAATAAAACTAAAGAAAGTATACTTTAAAAATACTAAACGATGAAGGAACTTTTTAAATAATTTTCACTAATGTTAGTATTATTTAAGGTGCTGATCCCGAACATGGCAATAAACAAGTGAGAGTGCCATGTTTCAACTGTCTATCTTCTCCCGTGTGGTGCCTATCTTGATTTCAACAGACAGACGGACGGATGGACAGACGGACAGATGAAATATGACAATAAACAAGTGAGAGTGCTATATTTCAACTGTCTATCTCCTCCCGTGTGGTGCCTATCGTGATTTCAACAGACAGACGGACGGACAGATGAACGCTTTAGAATTTAATACGGAAACGGAATGAAAAAATCAATATATACCCCATCTTTCTTGATGGTGGGTATAAAAAGGCGTATCACTCACCAATTTCCCACTTGTGTCTCATATATTCAATTCTTTTATTTTACATCAGTTTCGAATATTGGCCGTCTCTGCCTATGGACTTAACTTAAGACTTCGTTAACTGGTGGCGTCACGACTCTGACGTCGCAAACATGCTCTAATAAAACTATATCATTGCATTAAATATATTCGTATTAACTTAAATGTAAGTTTTTGTCATAATTAGCTAGTGCAAACCGTATTTGGTGTATAAATGGAAAACCCTTCAGACGGCCGTTTCAAAACTCCAGTTTCAAACTTTTAACAACTTTGTTAAGAAAATTTTAAAATTTCGAGAAAATTTCCATGTGACTTATGGACAATAAAGAAGGGAATAAAATAGTATAGAAATTAGGTCGATATCTCCCACTGATTAGCGACACCTGTAATTTGAATTTTGAAGATTTCGGAAAAAACTATTTTTTGGTAATATTTTTGAAAATTAAAGGATACATACATCTGAAGTTTTATAAAAATCGAGTACTCTTAACCTATAAACTGTGAAGGTCAAAGTCAAGCTATACAATATTGGAAAATTTTCTTGAAAACGTATTGAAATATTATTTTGTTTTCAATCGATTTAAATGAAACTTAGGAAAAAAAATATTTAATTAAGACCCTTATTTATGACGACATCGAGAAAATCTAAATTAACCCTTAAACGTAAATATATTTTTATACCCTCAACCACCATCAGTGGTGATAGAGGGTATATATAACTTTGTCATTCCGTCTGTAAGCCCAGAAATATTCATCTGAGACATCAAAAAAATCTAAATTAACCCTTAAACGTAAAAATATATTTTTATATATAAATATATTTTTATATATCACCACTGATGGTGGTGAACATCAGTGGTGATAGAGGGTATATATAACTTTGTCATTCCGTGTGTAATACCCAGAAATATTCATCTGAGATCCAACAGAGTATACATGTATATTCTGGGTCCTTATCAAATTTTGAGTCGATTTTAGCTATGTCCGTCTGTCCGTGTAAAACACGCTCACGATAAAACGAAGAAAGAGAATTTAACCAAATTCACTCAAAATGAGTGAATTTTGTTGTTTGGTATTGTAAATGATCAAAATCGGTTCACATGGGGAAAAGATATGAATCAAAATAAAAAAACTCCGAAAATATTATGCTTTTTTTAAACATTCCAACGTAATTTACACAAAAACTGTACATTGGAATTACAAAAAATCACCACAGATTTGAATTGTTGGAATCGGTCCACAATTTTATATACCTCCCATGCAAATCTACAAATTCCCGGAAAATGAGTTCGTTGTAAATAACTTTCGTTATTTCCGGATTGGTCCATATTTGGTCCTAGCTTCCATACAAGGTCCCCTTCCGAAAATCACTTAAACGCACATAACTCATCTTAATATTGGATAGAGAAAAAAAAAAAAATAAATATCAGATTCGGATTCAGTAGCTAAAAATATATTAAAATCAGTCAATTGGTTTCATTTGCTTGGCCTTTGTAATTATTTCTGTAATGTTCAATAAATCATACAATTTTCAACGAATGAAAAAAAAAAAAAAAATTTGTGGTTTTTCTGTTATTAATAAAATAAACATTGATATAAATATCTGGAAGTTATTTCAGCTCAGCCGGATATAACACCCTAACTGTTTGACTTGCATTTATATAAAATTCCGTTTCATCGGTTGCGTATAAGTAATATTTCTGTCTATAACAGAATTCTATAACACTCATACGCAATTGAACTTTGGTATAATGTAGTTAAATTTTTAAGTATTGTTTTTCAATAGCAATTTATTTTGTTATTTAGTAATTAAGCTTATTTATAACTTTCATTGTAAACTATTTTTATTCATTCTTTCTTACTGTGGCGTTTTATTTGCAGTAGTTTTTACCAGTATATATCTTACAATAATACCATCTTTCACTTCCTTTGCAGTATTTTGTTAATTTTATAATTTTTGTATTCTTTTTAAAGAATAATGTAATGCTTCATCGCAACTTCTAAGAAAATTGCTGCCATATTCGTAAGTCTGCACAGCCAAAAACTTGTAAAGTAGAAAAGTTTTAATCTTACATTCATAAAAATGTGTAGTTAAGTATAAAAAGTTTTGCTTTTGTATTTAAAAAAATATAAAGTAGTGTTTTATTACAACATAGCATTAGGGGGTAGTAGTATTAGTTGGTAAATATATTGGTAACCAAAAGAAAAATATTACAATATTTGTAATCTTTTTTCAAAGTTTCTTTAAAAGAGTTTCAAGCTAAAGTGAAGCAAAATTTTGTTAATATTTCGTTTGATCTTGGTTGTATTTCAGTCATTATTTTCTATCTAAAACTATGTATATTTATAAAATTAGTGGAATTAGAATAAAGAAATCTATGAAAGGCTATATAGTGCGTTCTAAAGTCACTCGTTACTTAAACAAATTCATAACATACAACAACTTTCCTTCTACTTAAGATACATATGTAAGTCTTCAAGAAAAACATACTTTTAACATATCCGAGTATGTTTTCAAAATGTTGCAAAAGATTTGCAAAATTCTACAAAAACAATTATGCTTTTTATGTTGCAACAACTGAAAACTTGTGAGTTACAAAACAACAAATTACAAACTATGTACAATAATGTTGGATCAACTTCAAGAAACAAACAACAATAACAAAAGAGCATAAACTCTGAAATCAAAAACTTCCATTAATGCTTTTGTACTGTACAACTTGACAAAGCAATAATTCATCAACTATTTCTCTTTTCTTTTGGTACTTAAAAACAACAACAACAAGAAAATATAAATAAAAATATAACAACCATATCCATATAATAGTAATGAAACAAGTGAGTTGTTGTATGTAATGATTTATATAGAATGCATTAAACAAATGTTGCCATAAAAAGTTGCCAACAAACTGCAGCAAAAACTCTAATAAAAGTAAAGGATATACATTTTTTGTGGTTTCTACTAAAAAAGGTAACAAACCATATATAATCGATATGTATGTTTATGTTTCATATCATAAACAGGATATAAGTGTATGAACATACTGGCACATATCGACAGAAATACACTAACATATTTTTAAAGAACAAAACCACACTCACCCTTACTCCTGTTTACATACTTTAAGAAAACGATCTAATCTTGTATTCATAAAGATTTCATCGAGTATAAATTTAACAATATAAGGGGAGAAGAAAATGCATAAAAACTTTGCTGAGAATCTTACACTTTTTATCATTCCCCCACCCAGAATTTGGTTAGACATGTGTAACATATGATTAGGATATAATATTGAAATACATGAGAACATAAAAACACACTCACACACATACACCCAATCATCCATATCATCAGCATATACATACATAGTAGGAAGATTGTTGTGATTTAAAATCTTTATGGTTTAGCAGACGATGACAACATTTGTTGTATGTAACAATAAAAAAAAAATTTAAAAAAAGAAAACATCCAAATAGTTCAACGAGTTGACATATTGGCACTGTTTCAAAAATGTAAAAAAAACACAACAACAGATGACAAAAGCCTTATAGAATTTATTTACAAAAAATTAAAGGTAAAATATAAATATATTCTGTTTGCAGGTATAACAGTTTAATAGTTAACTTATTAAGAGAATTAAAAGCAAGAAAATTTATTTTGAAAAGAGCTGTAGGATTTGCTAAGAGAGTAAAGAGCATTTCTGCATAAAGTATTATACAAAAGGCAGTAGCTTAATAGAAGGGAAACTGAGGAAACTAAAACTGGAACATAATTGAAGGCCTAATTTTTCGGTAGGCTTTTTTCAACTACGGCGTGAACATGATATATATATAAAAATGTGTGTTTATTTGTTTGTGGGTTTGTTTGAAGTCTATAGGCTGCTAAACGGCTGGACCGATTTTCTTGAAATTTTCACAGTGTCTTCCTGTATGTCTGGAAGGAACTATAGGCTACCTTTTTTTTCAAAATGTCAAGTAGGTGAGGTGCCACGCCCACATACAAAATCTGTATTAAAAGTCGCATATCTCAGAAATTTTGCATAGACAACTTTTACGTCCACTTATACATGTTGACAAAATGAACAGCCTAGCTACAGTGGGCATGGCACCTCCCATATAAACAAATCTTAAATTTGTAAAAGTATAACAGCTAGAGTCCTCAATTTTTTTCGGAGCCACTTTAGTATCGTCACGAATATTTAGAACAAAAAACTGGCGGACTAGCAAAAGGGGGCGTGGCACCCCCATAGGAATTACATACTGAAATTCATTTACCTGGGAAACTATTGTAGTTAAAATCTTAAAATTTTGCACTAATACCTAAGACCATAAGAATACTTGTTGAGAAAATGGGCGGAATGGCTATAGCGGTCGTGGTAAAAGAATAAAATGTTAAATCCGTATATCTGAGAATATATAACAGCTAGAGTCCTCAAATTTTGTCGGAACCACTTTAGTGTCAATGTGATTATTTAAGGAAAAAAGGTGCGGACTAGCAGTAGGGGCGTGGCACCTCCCATATAAATTGAATACAAAACTTCGCCTACCTGGGAAACTATTTGAGTTAGAATTTTAAAATTTTGCACGAAGAACTTTAACATCCATGTAAACATTTTGGGTAATAAATTGGCGGACTACCAATGGGGGCGTTTCACCTCCCATATGAATAAAATATACAAAAATTCGTTTATCTGGGAAACTAATAAAGCTAGCTTCTTCAAATTTTGCACGAAGAACTTTTATATATATCTGAACATTAATAAAATAGAAAAAATCGTATGTATGGGAAACTATTCCTCAAATTTTGCACGAAAACTTTGAAATCAATATGAACATTTGGTATAGTGTTTTTTAATTTACATTGCTTTTAGGGTAGCAAAGCACACTGGGTATAGCTAGATTTTTGATCATGATTCTTCTAGACTTTTTATAAGAATAAGATATTTAATCTCTTCCCATAGTAGTCCCGTTAAGAAATGATAAATATCCCGTCATGGAGAAGGCAATCACTTATGTAGTTGAGTTGGTAGAGAAGGTTTCTACTTAGGCGAACGACCAATTTTCGTGGAAGATGTATCCTCATCACATAAGTGCAACCTTTTAATAAAACCACAACTCACCTACTACTGAAGGATGGAAAGTGCACCCTCAATGAATTCCTCAACACATAACCATGTGACATCTACTGAAACGAAAAGAACAATTTGGGTTGTCCTGCAAAGAGGAACATTATTTTTGATTTGGTCTTTTTGGAAAGCGTTCGACATAGAATTTGTTTAGGGATATTACTCTTTCGAATAAGATGGACATAGAGGCATTAAGCAGATCCCTTATGTGCCATGACATTTTAGAAACTTTTACTTTTCGACGATTCATTTCATCTGACTGTGTCTAAGTATTTCTTTATATAATATTCTATGGAATAGTCCATGAACTGGTATATAGAATTGTCTATGGATTATTGCTGACTGGTCTATTGTATATAGTTAACTAGTAAATAGACTAGTCCATAGATCAGTCAATTAAATAGCCATAGATTAACCAATGAAAGTTATATACAATTTTTTTCGATCGATTAGAAAATAAACTGAAAATTAATTAAAACTTTCTATGTCCACTTTAAGTACCAAGGAACCGGAAGCTTTTGTTGTTCTAGGTTAGGTTGATAGGAGGATGAAATACACCTAGGCCTCTATATGGTTCCCTCCTCTTCATGGAAATATTTGTTGGTAAAACCAAATGAAGCTATTATCATCCTATTTTAAGGAACTAAGTTTTCTGCAGAATTTTTCAATCGGTGTTCGTGAGGGATGTTATCTGCCGAATAATATCACTCCCAGAATATTTGAATATGGCAAAAAAGGTAATCTAGAGTTTAATTATTCTGTCTACATGCTTTACATTCGTCTAAATCTGCACGTCCAATTTTGTATAATTGTATCCACTGTGTCCACTAAAAACGTACAATCATGGTAGACTCATTTTGAGGAGGCTTCTTGTCCTGCTCTCATCAGGGTCACCCCATAGGATCTTTGTGATTCTGTTTAGAGCCATTCGTGTCGAAACGGATTCCTAAGGGTATTTACTCTAACGTTCCGCTTGACGATGACATTCTATCTAGATCAGTGTTTCAAAGTTCCCGACATATTTTGGTATACGATCGGCCACTTCCGGTGTTTATGTATAGCCTTTCAATGTGTCTAGTATACATTGATTAGATGTTCTATAACCGCCTTTGGTCAGTTCGCCTAAAGTTATAGACCATTCAGCTGTAAGTGTCGCTTCATATCTTTTATAAGCTTATTTCAATGGATGGAATATCTAACAATGTTTCCAGGGTCTTTTTGTCCAAAGAAGTCTACCAGATTATTCGAATTGGTATAATTACATTTTTATAAAACCAATGTGTCATAGTAGGACTAAGGCCCCATTTAATGCCTTGATTCTCATACATAGCACCCAGTACTGATGTACCTTGTTGATCCTATCCTCTAATTTCCGGTCAAGGATTACACGTTAGTACTTAACTCGGTCAACGGCATCTTCTTGCTCAGGAACAGCGTGCCTTTTTTAAGAAAAGACAGACTTCCGTCTTCGCCGCGTTAACATTCAGATCTTTCGACTAAGTGCAGCTTAAGGCCGTATTCAGAGCCTCCTCAGGTCTTCTACAGAAATAATTTGAGTCCTTCCTCCTTAAAAGTATTACGACATCGTCTGCATAGCAGACATTTTTAAGCATTTTCTCAGTTAGGGTCCTTAGGAAGTTATTAATCCATTAAAGGCACCCTGTGGTGTACCGCTAAATATCCTTTTTCAGATAGTTATATCGTACATCTCTGAGATTATCCATATGTTCTTTGATACGGATAATCTGTATGTCGTTGATACAATCGTTGAGCAATCGGTCAGCATAAAACTGGTCTTAGGATTGGATAAAAGTATCAGTGTGCACTTTATTAAAGGCCCTTTCGATGTCAGTGTAAATAGTTTGCTAGTGGCCTCCGGTGGTTTAGTGGTTAGTGTTCTAGTCTGGTAGACCGGAGGTGGTGGGTTCGATTCCCACCTGAGGCACTGGTTAAGGAGCGCACAACAAGCCCGATAGAGGCCTAGGCGTATTTCTTCGGATTTGATGTATATATGTACATCCTCCTTTCAAACTAACTAACTAACTAACTAACTAACTAACTAACTAACTAACTAACTAACTAACTACTAACTAACTAACTAACTAACTAACTAACTACTAACTAACTAACTAACTAACTAACTAACTAACTAACTAACTAACTACTAACTAACTAACTAACTACCTAACTAACTAACTACTAACTAACTAACTAACTAACTACTAACTAACTAACTAACTAACTAACTAACTAACTAACTAACTAACTAACTAACTACTAACTAACTAACTAACTAACTAACTAACTAACTAACTAACTACTAACTAACTAACTAACTAACTAACTAACTAACTAACTAACTAACTAACTACTAACTAACTAACTACTAACTAACTAACTACTAACTAACTAACTAACTAACTAACTAACTAACTAACTAACTAAACTAACTAACTACTACTAACTAACTAACTAACTAACTAACTACTAACTAACTAACTAACTAACTAACTAACTAACTAACTAACTAACTAACTAACTAACTACTACTAACTAACTAACTAACTAACTAACTAACTAACTACTAACTAACTAACTAACTACTAACTAACTAACTAACTAACTAACTAACTAACTAACTAACTAACTACTAACTAACTAACTAACTAACTAACTAACTAAGTAACTAACTAAGTAACTAACTAAGTACTAAGTACTACTAACTAACTAACTAACTAACTCTAACTAACTAACTAACTAACTAACTAACTAACTAACTAACTAACTAACTAACTAACTACTAACTAACTAACTAACTAACTAACTAACTACTAACTAACTAACTAACTAACTAACTAACTAACTACTAACTAACTAACTAACTAACTAACTAACTAACTACAACTAACTAACTAACTAACTAACTAACTAACTAACTACTAACTAACTACTAACTAACTAATACCTACCTAACTAACTAACTAACTACTAACTAACTAACTAACTAACTAACTAACTAACTAACTAACTAACCTAACTCCTAACTAACTACTACTAACGAACTAACTAACTAACTACTATACTAACTAACTAACGAAACTACTAAATAACTAACTAACTAACTACTAACTAACTAACGAACTAACTAACTAACTAACTACTAACTAACTACTACTAACTAACGAACTACTAACTAACTAAACTAACGAACTAACTAACAACTAACTAACTAACTAACTACTAACTTAACTAACTAACTAACTAACTAACTAACTAACTAAGACTAAAGAACTAACTAACTAACTAACCTAACTAACGACTAACGAACTAACTAACCACTAACTACTAACTAACTAACTACTAACTAACTAACTAACTAACTAACTAACTAACTAACTAACTAACTAACTAACTAACTAACTAACTAACTAACTTCATTCAATGTGGTTCCGACCGATTGAGATATTTGTCTGATATACTGCTTTTAACCAGGCTATCGCAAATTCGATCCAAGGTTTTAAGTAAAAAGGACTTTGGTGGCCTATGGTGTCATAATATAAATCTTACCGGGTTATTATATACATCTCACCCATGAATTCTGCCATTTAATTGGGGTATATGCCCATCTCAAGTATGCAGTGAAAATCTTTGACACGTGAACTAAAACCAGTCCAGCGCCCATCTGCAAAAGTGGCGAGAAAATACCATCCGTTCCTTCAGCTTGATAGGGATCAAAACTCTTGATTGCCTCCTTATTGATGTTGTTTTAGATAGGACTAAACAAGGGTTTAAGGAGTCGAATATTTTTCGAGCATATTTGCAGAAGTTATATTGTATTTGTGCTTCGTTCCACTGTACATTAATAGTTAAGAGAGAATGTTTATTATAAATTTGTTGCAACTGTTACAAAAATTGTGAGAAAATTATATTTTAAAGTATAACAATGAGAAAAACATATTTATTATTAAAACGAATTAACAAAACATATTTATGCAGATATATTTATTTATATAGACAGCAAACTATAATGCTAAGGCAGTGCTAATAAAAAACAAGTTAGAGTGCTATATTCGGCTGAGCCGAATCTTAAATACCCTCCACCAGCAACTTTTGTATTAATACATTTCTAATTAATAAAATATTTGTAGAAATAAGTTTTCTCATGTCATAAATAGAAAAAACCCAAGATTTAAACATCTTAAATCTACTACAATTACAAGATTTATTGAACATTAGAAACGCCACTTCCTTTTAAATTTTTATAGCGCCCTAAAATATGCTTTAGCGATATCTAGTATTTGCATGTGTGTGAAAGATTTAAGAATTTTCAAAATACATACATATATATAATTTTGTTCTACACAAATTTATAATGCAAATAGTTAAATACGGTTAAAGCGCTTTTAGGGGCAGGACCTAGTATGAGAAATATGACCAAATATAGACCGATCGTGAAAAATTTTTGAAATAACATTAAGTGCTTTTTGCATTACAAAATAGTATTTATGAACAAAAATAGTATTTATTTATATCATTATTTGGTAATGAGTTATGTGCCTTTAAGTGTTTTTCTGAAAGGGACCTTGTATGGGAGCTATGATCAATTATGGATCGATAGGAAAACAATTTCACAGTAAAATTTCTCTGTATATGAGCAATATTTCTGCCAAACTTTATATGGATATCTTAATTTAGTAATGAGTTATGCGCGTTTAAGTGATTTTCGGGAGGGGACCTTGTATGGTAGCTATGACCAATTATGGACCGATCGAAAAAAATTTTCACAGTAATATTTCTGTGCATATGAGTAATACTTGTGCCAAATTTTATATTAATATCTTAATTTAGTAATGAGTTATGCGCGTTTAAGTGATTTTCGTTAAAGGACCTTGTATGGGAGCTATGACCATTTATGGACCGATCGGAAAAAAATTTCAGTAATATTTCTATTCATGTGGGCAATACTTGTACCAAATTTTATATGGATATCTTAAATTAGTTATGAGTTATGCGCGTTTAAGTGATTTTCGGGAGGGGACCTTGTATGGGAGCTATGACCAATTATGGACCGATCGGAAAAAAATTTCAGTAATATTTCTGTGCATATGGACAATACTTATACCAAATTTTATATGGATATCTTAATTTAGTAATGAGTTATGAGCGTTTAAGTGATTTTCGGGAGGGGACCTTGTATGGGAGCTATGACCAATTATGGACCGATCGGAAAAAAATTGCACAGCAATATTTCTATGCATATGGATAATACTTATACTAAATTTTATATGGATATCTTAATTTAGTAATGAGTTATGCGCGTTTAAGTGATTTTCGGGAGGGGACCTTGTATGGGAGCTATGACCAATTATGGACCGATCGGAAAAAAATTTCACGGCAATATTTCTATGCATGTGGGCAATACTTGTACCAAATTTTATATGGATATCTTAATTTAGTAATGAGTTATGCGCGTTTAAGTGATTTTCGGGAGGGGACCTTGTATGGGAGCTATGACCAATTATGGACCAATCGGAAAAAAATTTCACGGTAATATTTCTATGCATGTGGGCAATACTTGTACCAAATTTTATATGGATATCTTAATTTAGTTATGAGTTATGCGCGTTTAAGTGATTTTCGGGAGGGGACCTTGTATGGGAGCTATGACCAATTATGGACCGATCGAAAAAAAACTTTCACAGTAATATTTCTATGCATATGGGCAATACTTGTACCAAATTTTATATGGATATCTTAATTTAGTTATGAGTTATGCGCGTTTAAGTGATTTTCGGGAGGGGACCTTGTATGGGAGCTATGACCAATTATGGACCGATCGGAAAAAAATTTCACGGTAATATTTCTATGCATGTGGGCAATACTTATTCCAAATTTTATATGGATATCTTAATTTAGTAATGAGTTATGCGCGTTTAAGTGATTTTCGGGAGGGGACCTTGTATGGGAGCTATGTCCAATTATGGACCGATCCATAAAATTTTTCCTCTGGAAGAATTCTATTGACATAAGATTTTAATTTGTGAAATTTTGTGAAGATATCGACATTGTGGCGGAAGTTATTAACAAAAAACCCATTTTCCGGGAATTTGTACTTTTGTATGGGAGGTATATGAAATTGTGGACCGATTCTGGCAATTTTCAGCAGGGATCAAGATCTTGTGCCGAAACGAATATATGGTGATTTCCATGAAATTATCTTGCATAGTTTTCGAGAAAATTACATCATAATGTGTAAAAAATGCTTATTTTTTTCCGAGGTTGTTTTAAATTTTGATTCATAACTTTTCCCGGTGTGAACCGATTTTGCCCGTTTGCAATACCAAACAACTTAGGAAAATGAAGAACATTTTGGGTGAATTTGGTTAAACTCTATTGCTTCGTTTTATCGTGAGCGTGTTTTACACAGACAGACGGACAGACGGACAGACGGACAGACGGACATAGCTAAATCGACTCAGAATTTGATAAGGACCCAGAATATATATACTTTGTTGGGTCTCAGATGAATATTTCTTGGTGTTACACACGGAATGACAAAGTTATATATACCCTCTATCACCACTGATGGTGGTGGAGGGTATAACAAAGAGAAAATCCACTATTTTCACCCTAACAACGAAAAAGAGACTTTTGATTTCTGCAAAAGAGAGCATAGCAAAACTGTTATATCTACAGGCAAAACATAAGTCGATAAAACAGTGTTTGTTTGTAGGTTTCAATGAAATTCTATGGTAAAAATATTGTCTTAAATATAAAATAAGGTTTCAAAGAAACAGTAAAAACAGTATTGCAGACAACGTGGTCATTATCGGTTATAACACGCACCTAACGTGTCTAATAGATAAATTGCGTTATATTGTAATTTAAGGAAACAACTGAATAAAAGTGTGTGTGTGTTTTTGTGTAAATGTCCTTTTTCTGTTGAAAAAGTAAAATAAAATATTTATATGAAATATCCATGTGTTAATTTAACTTAATATTATAAAGAAAGGAGAGAAAAATGAATAGTTAATACTTATTAAATGCATATACGCAGGGAGATGAGTTTGTTAAGGTTGGAAAAATAATGAGTATGTGTGTGTGTGTATTTTTTTATTAAATAATTAAAGTAGTAATGAAGAGCAGCAACATTATGAGATCTTGATGTTGGCAATTATTAAAGTGTTAATTAATGTTTGGGTGGGTGTAAGGTTATGCCAAGGATAATTGCCTTATACTCATACAACTTAAGTGTGTTAAACAAAATTTATATTCTAACACATTAACACTTTTCTAAAGAGTGTTAAGAAAGATTTTTTCAAGAAAATGTCAATGTTACAAGAAAATATGAAATGTTGAAAAATAAGTTAACATTGAGAAAAATGAAAGAAAATAAAGAAAACCCTTTGTAAAAGAAAATGCATTTTAATGTAAATGTTTTGGTAATATAAGAAGGTGTTAGTTGAAATATGTACATCTGTCTCTGTGTGTGTGTGTGTCTAAAAACATACATTACTAATGTGTTGTTACAAGTGCTGTTATAGTGCTTGTACCGGAAGTAAAAAGTTACACCTTCAATAATGTTTTGAACATAAAGCACAGTATGGAAATAATACAGCAATAATAAAATTCTTAAGAAAAATTCTAAAATAGCAAAAAAATAAACATAAAAACCCAACCAACCATTAGATTTGTTATTATAAATGGTTTCTCTAGTTAAATACAACGAACAAACAAAGCAAATAAATAAGTTGTAAGCAAAACTAATGCATGTTCCTTAAATGTTACACGTCTTAACCACACTTAAGTGATTTTTCATTGAGAGAAAAAAATCTAAAAAAATACCTAAAAAAAAAATGAAACAAAAACTAGAAAAATAGCATTTTAAAAGCAACCCAGTAAGTGCAAGGTAAAAATTTAAAAAAAAAAATGCAAAAAAAAAGAAATTATAACAAGTACATACTTCTCCTTGTTCAATAAGTATCTACTTTAAAAGTGGTCTTTATGCTGAAGAAAAAAAGAAAAAACTAAATAATATACAAAAAAAAAAAAAAAAATCAAGTGATTTACTGCTAATAGCACTTTGGTTGTTTTACTCAGTTCTTTACATTGAAACAACTAGTGCTTCGTATTGAAATTTCACGCTAAATATGCTTAAGTACCTACAACGACGATGCCAGAGTGGCTAAAAAAAAAAAAAAAAAAATTTGAATTTGAGGGTGGCGTAACTGCTGACATTGCCATTTGGGTTAATAGCTGTTGGCATGTGAAAGTGTATTAGTAAATGTGTATTTTCTTTAAATATTTGCATATTGCATTTTTTTGTTACATCTAATTTACAAGTGTTGAAAACTTTATATGAAAAAAAAAAAAAATAAAAATTCTTAAACAAGTTCAGTTTGCCAAGAGCAATTGTAAAACAACTAGAATGGAAATTAAATAACTAAACTTGCAAACAAAGTGAAAATAATGTTAATTTAGCCTGGAATAAAATAAACATAAAAATTTGAAATTGTTTGTAATAAGAAAATTTAAAAGAAATATATAAAACAATTTCTATAAAGTGTGGCCATGTGTATAAAAAATGTAAACATCTATAAATTTTTTGTTAAATTTTAGAATTTCTTAACTTAATCTATGTTTTAGAATATATAAAAACAAGTATGTATGAATGTTTTGTCCGGCAAAAACGACCATATGATACCCTAAACCAGTGAGTATGTTAAAAATGTGGTCGATTCTTTAAATAATAAAGCATTTAATTTGTTTTTTACTTTAATTCCGAAATATTTTTACTTTTTTTTTTTTTTTGAAGAAAAAGAGATTTTCTTCTAAGACGGCTTATATGGGGGTAAGGGTAAATATGGGTCTGTACTTGTAAATTTTAATACGTCTACATTAAAGTTATTTATGTAGAATTTCATTATGTTATAAGTGTTTATTTGAGTGAATTTTGACCTGTAAGTCATTTTTTGAAAGGGAGTTTGTATGGGGGCTAGGGTCACATAAGGCCCGATCATTAAGAAAATCGGTAGTGTAATTTAGATCTGTTTATTAACGCTAAGTTTTCCTGTTTTTGTTGATCTTGAAAATTGCGACCTGTAGCGTGCGCGCAAGCTTTACATGGACACACGGAGCCGATTAGGGTCAGGGTCACATAAGGCCCGATCATTATGAAAATCGGCAGTGTCAATTAGATATTTTTATTAACGCTAAGTTTTCCTGTTTTTTGTTGATCTTGAAAATTGCTACCTGTAGCGTGCGCGCAAGCTTTATATGGACACACAGACAGACAGACAGACAACAGTCAGATAGACAGTCAAACAGATAGACAGACAGACAGACAGACAGACAGACAGACAGACGGACGGACATAGCTAAATCGGCTCAGAAAGTGATTCTGAGCCGATTAGTACTGGTGGTGTAGGGAATAAATATGTATTTGTAGACATAAATTATGAATCGATCTAATTTACTGAAGGGGAGCTTATATAGACTTTTTGGAGTCATCATTGTACAATTTGGTATAAAAACGTGTTTTTGGGGCTTTAAAGAGCTTTAAACACATTTTCTAGAGGGGATTTTGTATCGATGGATTTAATTATCGATCGATTATCACATTATTTTGGGACATAGATTTAGGCTCTAATAGGATTTGTTTATTCCAGCTTGTTCAAGGAGCGTTAAAGTCAATTTCTGAAGGTGATCTTATATGGGTTGTAGGGTCAATTGTACATCGATTATCATAACCCAGTTATGGGCATTAAAGTCATTTTATAAAAGGGATCTTTATAAAGGGATCTTATATGGATCAATCATCAAACATCGGTAGAGTGAAGAGTACCTCTTACTGGGTGTAGGATCAATTGTGGATCGATCATTGTAAACTTTGGTAGAGAGATTCTGGTTTCCATAAAACTTATTTGTGTCCAATTTCATTGCAGTAATAATAATTTTAAGCCAAAATGAGCATTATAATTATAAATTGAGGGGGATTTTATATGGCGGTTCGGTCACTTTTGGTCTGATGCCCACAATTCTTCAGAATATATGTTCAGTAAATAAAAACTATCTTCAAAAACCTTATGACAGTTTGAGCCCGTTAACACAGTATTCCAAAGGGCGCATTTGTATGGAGGCTATAAAAAATCAAGGACCAATTTTTCACATTTTCAATTTATTATTCAGAATTATCTTTGGAGTCGATTAAACAATCTCAGTCCATCTGTGTAAACATTTTGATCCAACTACATGTCGATGGTATTCAAATAAAACTTTGTACATGATATTCTATAATACCAAAACTCCTATTGGAATTGATTGAAATCGGTCCGTTATTTCGAACTGAAATTCGACTTCACAAAAATCGAAACAACTATAATATGCTAATAAATGCAGATACCATATGGTCGATCATGCCCCACTTTATCATAATTCTTGTTTTTTTTACTTTTTTTTTACTTATATTTTATATTTAGTTTTCAAAGCTTTTAAATGTAATGCTGTTGCCAACCTGAAATTTTAATTTTAATCTTAAGTTTTACCCCACAATTAAAAATATAATTTTAACTCAAATAAAATTATAAGTGACAACTATTTTTCAAGTTAAAAAAAATCAAAATTACTTACTTATTTTTACACGTAAAGTGTAAAAGTGAATTAAACATCCTTTCTTATTAATTTAAGTAAATATTCATAAAAAAATTTTCATATTCCAAGTTCAAATAAAAATATATAATTTTGTCATTAGTTTCAAAGCAAACGCCTATATGTTTGCAAGCTAATACAAATAATAAGGGGTTAGCAGTGTAATTTCATTAAAAACTTTTTCAAACTTAATTCTTCTATATTCACTTTTATTAAGTATTTATATAAAATAATAAAAATAAATATACGAATTTTTGAGATTAATATGAGGGGCGTTTAATCACATTGAAAGTTAGTGAGTTGTAATTTCATTATTTTTATATTTTAGTAGAAATAATAACAATTTGTTTTAAAGATATTGAGGTCATTGAATGTTACCCAAACTATATAGTTTTTGATGTAAATTATTAACATTTATTTTGGTATTTAGTATTTTAGTACTTAAAAAAATTAGTTTTATTGAATTTGTTAATAATATTATTAGGATTTTTCAACATTTCATAATCGATTTGTATTAGTAACACGAATACTTTAACAGAATTTTGATAAATTTTGGTTTAATAAGGAGTAACATTGAAGTATTCTTGATAATAAATGTTACGTACGGTTGGTATAGGGTATCATGTAGTCATCAATGCCCGATTATACTTTCTTACTTTTTTAGTTCTGTCCTCGATGCGCCAAACGGTTTTGTATTCGTTAGTTTAACTTCCTCATGCTCCCTTCCCATATAATTATGTAACAACGTATACTTATTATAGTTATTCGATATTGCTCATACGTCACCATGACCAAAGCTAAATATTTTAATGCCATCATTATACCCTACAGCACTTTAGTGGAGAGGGTATATTGGGTTTGTGCTGATGTTTGTAACGCACAATAAAGCATATCAATCGGTTTAGAATCATTTTCTGAGTCGATTTAGCTATGCCTGTCCGTCTGTCCGTTCGTCCATGTAAACCTTCTAATCAAACTACAGGTAGCAATTTTGAAGATAATTCAATGAAATTTGGTACATGATTTCCTATTGTCCCAGGGACGAAGCCTATTGGTCCAGTATTTCATAATTATGTTTAATATACTCGCATAGAAAGCTGCTAGTCTTTTTGTAGAGATAATGTCCTTGAGCATAGCCCCTATACAAAGCCCCTTCAAAATTTGACTTAAAAGTCCACAATTTTATTCAACAATAAATGGCTTAATGTCTGAGGCAAGGTACAATTCAACTTAAATGCTTTATTTTGAAAACTAAATCACATTTTATTTTTGTAACAGGTATAGGCCTCGCCCGACTAAAACTTTTTACTTGTTTTAAAATAATTTAATCCATTAATATTTTAGTGTTGTTCTTCTTGTACCCTTCAACTTCATGAGAAGAGTATAAGTATATAAGTTTGTCGTTACGTTTGTAATTTTCACAGTGTAATTTTGCGACCGTATAAAGCATATATGTCTTTATTCTGATTTACAAAAAAGTCGATTTAGTCATGTTCATCTGTCTTCTATATGTCTGTCTGTCTTTTTGTTTGTTTGTCTGTCTGTCTCTATCTAACTACATGTAAGTCTCTCAGTCAGTGAGTCTGTTTATCTGTTTCTCCGTCCGTCTATCCGTACGTACGTAATTATATATTTTGAAAAAATTTAAATTTTCTGAATTATCCAGAGATCCAAGTATTGAATAATTCTATCAGACATACTTTCGAGGAGTTTCCTACTTATAATAAGCAAACAAAATGAAAGCAACAACAACATACTTTTTTGTTATTGTATTTAAATATTCGTGATAGAAAAAAATAAAGAAAAAATATTAATATTAAACTTAATTAAATTAAATTCTTAAAAATTAAAATTTAAAAATTATATTTAAAAAGAAAAATATATATTTTTTTAATTTTTTATACCCTACCAATATGGTGGGGAGAGTATTGTGCGTTTGTACTGATGTTTGTAACACCCAAAAATATTGTTCCTACAACCAGTAAAGTATACTAATCGCCCCAGAATCATTTTCTGAGTCGATTAAGCAATGTCCGTCCGTCCGTCTGTCCGCCTGTGTGTCTATATTAAATTTGATACGCACGTTTCTTTTGGACGAACGCTATCGAAAATGGTTGAAATCGGTGCATTATTTCCCCTAGCCCCCATACAAACGGACCCTCCTTTTGATCTTATAAGTATGTTATATTTTCTAGTATCAGATTTTATAATATACAACACTAGTAGATGTACTATTGCTTTGTGCTGATGTTTGTAACACTCAACATATTTGTGCTAAGATAATATGATAAAATGCATTATTGAAAATAAAACATATTTAATATTCGTAATTGGTGTAGGGTATCATATGGTCGGCCACGACCGACTATAGTTTCTTACTTGTTTTTAACAAAAATATTAATTGTTTCTTAAAAACACACTATCGTGTACGATATATCAGACTCGGCTTAACACAATAAGAACTTCTTACACGTTTTTCTTAAGTTTTAAATAATTTAAGTCTTGACTTTTAATTACTTATTAAAAACTTTTTACGATTTTTATACGCACCATCAAAAAAGATGGAGGGTATATTGATTTTGTCATTCCGTTTGTAACACATCGAAATATTGGTCCCATAGACCCACAAAAGTTTATATATTCTATGTCCCCATTAAATTCTAAGACGATTTAGCCATGTCTGTCCGTTTGTCCATCCGTCCGTCCGTCTGTCTGTCTGTCTGTCTGTCTGTCTGTCTGTCTGTCTGTCTGTCTGTCTGTCCGTCTGTTGAAAGAACAATAGAGGGCGAATGGAAAGAGATAGAAATATTATTTACATGTAAAGTTTGTTTGGTATTGAAAATGGGAAATATAATACTTATATATATCAGCTGGTTCGTATCTAATATTGAATGAATAATTACGTTGAATACATAAAATTCGTATGATAAAGATTTTTTTTAGATGGAAAATAAATAAATTACTTAAACTAACAAGTTACCATGACATTTTAATAAAATATTATATAAAATATAATTGTGTAATTAAAACCATATTTGTAATATAAACTCATTAAAAATGTTTTTTACAAAAAATATAATTAAATTTATGACTTCAAAACAAACATAATTATAACTATAAATAAGACAATAGCAATAAATATTTAATCATAGTTTGAAAAAAAAAAAAAAAAATAATACTTATGCTCGTGATAGAGCATTTTAATTATTAAAAATATTTAAAGAGCTTAATAAGGCTGTCACTAAAATAGACAAGCAAAAGTTTAAATTACAATAAAAATAAATTATTTTATTTTTTAAACTAAATTAAAAATAAAATATAAAAAAATTTTAAATTAAACGATAAGAGTGTTTTGGAAGTATAATTTATTTTTCTGTCATTTTTTTAAATCTAGAGCAAAAGTCTAAGGATACAAAACTAAAAAAAAGGAAACAAACATAAAATTATATTATATAACAATTTCTTTTTGCAAAATCAACACAATTTGTTTGTGTTAAAAAAAGTAAAAAAATTAAAAGTGAAAATATTAAAGAAACTAAAAGAAAGAAAAAAACTAAATAAACAGCAAGAAAACATTCGCTTACGGATTAAATGTTTGACATTAAGCTGCATATAAAACATACTAAAAAAAAGAGAATGTCATAATAAAACCAAACAGCAACAAAAATAACTAGAAAATACTCTAAATGCATTTCCAAGCCACAGACATGCACTACAAACAAATGTTTATAAAGAACAACATTGAATTCTGGTGCATGTGTAGGGTAAAAAGTGTTTCAGTCTAAAAGAGAAAAAGGCGAAATGTCTATGTATGCATATATGTATGTGTATTTGAGCAGATTAAATACATACGCTACATTAAACTTCTAAAGTGCAAATCAAACCAACAGAAAAACGCAATATTTTTATCAACAGCAACAACAGCACAGTAACAACTATAAAAGCATCAGCAAAAGAGGATCAAAATTGCCACAACAATATTAAAGTGCATAAAACAAAAACAACAACAACAAATAACTACAACTTAACTACAAACATGAAAAAAATAACAAATGTTTAAAATCGTCTGTGAAAGTATGGTTGTGTTTGCCAATAAAAAAAAATGGAACACCAGCCAGTATTAAAACAACTACGATGACTATATAAATAAATAAAACAAAAAAACAAGTACAACAATATTATAAAAAACAACAAGGCAAAAGAAAGAAAAACAACTATTCTGTTACCAATTTTTTGTGAGAATTTGTATAAAAAAGTGTAAGTGTCTGTGTATATAATTCTTATATGCATGGATAATATACATACATATATATGCTGCAGCAAAAAAACAACAAAAATATAACTGCAACTACTACAACTAGTTAAAAATAATAACAAACAGATTAACAACAACTATAAAAAAGGTTAGTGTTTTTTTATTAATATTTATGTAGATTTTTTAAGTACATATGTGTTTGTATATACTCACGTACTGATTTGTTTTTTTTTATATATGAGCAATTGTTTGCCATTGTTGTTATTTTTTAGTATAACAATAAAAACAGAAACTGTTTTAAGGACACTTTAAAATGCAAAAAGGAAACAATGATGATTATATATAATTTATTTTAAAACGTTTGTTATTTTAATACTGGTATATGTACAGAGAAAAAAAAAGCTGTTGTTTTTGAGCTTCAGATTTTATATGATTTAGAAATGATGGTTTATGAAAAACACTCAAAAAAATATTAAAAGATTTAGTTTTGGTTTAGTTTAGAATATAGGATTGACGGACTGTTCCTTCTTTTTATGAACATTTCAGCCATCTGCTTGTCTGTTGCGCTCTATAGTGATTGATAAATGGATAGACAGACGGATGGACATAGTTATAAGGTTCATAAGTGAGTACACTGGCTGGAACATATCGAATATTTTTACTTTCGAAAAAGAACAACCATAAGATCGACATTATATTAAAATGTTCGGATATAGTAGTGTCATTAAAGATTCTAAAGACTGGGTACTGTTCCGATCGGTATAAAATTTGATACGGGCATATCCAAGCAGCATTTTAAATTATGTTTTGAAAATGGACCCTATAAATGCTCAAGGGGCAGTGCTATGTATAACATTTGAGGATTCTAGTTCCTATATTTTAATAGATGTAAATATGTAATTCATATGGAAGGTCCCGTGCCCGGTTATTTTTCCCCAAATTATTCAAATGGATTTCAGTGTTGATCGTGCAAAATTTGAGGATTCTAGCTATAATACTTTCCCAGATACACGAATTTTTGTATGTACTTAATTCATATGGGAGGAGCCAAGGCTCCCAAATAAAGCCAATTTCTCCCAAATGTCCAAATTGATATTAAAGTTCTTCGTACAAAATTTTAAGAATCTAGCTCCAATAGTTTCCTACATGAAGGAATTTATATGGGAGGTATCACGCCCCTAAAATTTAGTGAGTCAATTTATTATCGAAATGTGCACATGGATGTCAACTGAGCTCGTGCAAAATTTTAAAATTTTATCTCTAATAGTTTCGCAGATATACGAATTTATTATACAATCCGTATGGGAGGTACCAAGACCCCCTTATGAAAGTCCGTCCATTTTCATCCTAAATTTTCACATGGATGTTAAAGGTTATTGTGCAAAATTTAAAGATTCTATCTCTAATTAAAACGAATTTTAATAATTAATACATATGGGAGGTGCCACGTCCCCTATTTATAGTTTGCCCATTTTATGTTCTAAACATTCATGTTGATACTAAAGTGCTTCCGAAAAATATGAGGATCAATCAATTTAAAATATTTTTTTATATGGGAGGTGCCACACCCACTGCAGCTAATCAGAGATATGCGACTTTTAACACTTATTTTGTATGTGGGCGTGTCGCCCATTTGAAATTTTGAAGAAAAAGTGGTCCACCGTTCCAGACATACAGTGAGACACTGTGAAAATTTTAGAAAAATCGGTCCAGCCATCAAACAACATACAAACAGTCATTTTTATACCCACAATCAAAAAAGATTTTTTCATTCCGTTTATAACACATCGAAATATTGGTCATGGACCCCAAAAGTATATATATTCTGGGTCCTTATTAAATTCTAAGACGATCAAGCCATGTCCATCCGTCTGTCTATTGAAATCACGATATGGTCCAGATGGAAGGAGGTAGACGGCTGAAATTTTGAATAAGTATTCCCTATTGATAAGGTTTGTTTGGCATTGAAAATGGGCAATATTGGTCCACGTTTTCGGATAGCCCCCATACACGTAGACTCCCGAAAAACAGCTTTAACAGTCATAACTGTTCAAAAAGTATAGCGATGAAATTCTCAATAAGTAAGTTTCTTACGATCCAACATCTCTTTACTGCCTTTTATGAGAATCGGATGACCCTACCCCCATATAACGGCCCCTTCAGAAAATTACTTTAAAGCTGATTACTGGCTTAAAAATACGGTATAGCGATGAAATTCTATACAAAAATATTCCTCTCGAGCCGAAATCTCTCTAAAAAAATTTATGTGGAACGACATGAGAAACTTTTGTACGAAAGTTAATCAGCGATGATATTCAATGTAAATAAGTTTTATATGAATCAAATCGGTTTACAAAAAGTTATGAGGATCGGTCAATAATTGACGTATATTAGGTCCAAATCAGAAAATTACTCATACGTTAATGGTTTAAAAATTTAAAAAATATTTTATTTTTAAAATTTAATATTTTGTTAGTTCAAAAAGCTCCGTCCATAATTGACTTAAGCCATGCTTCAAATATCGTCCTGATATTTATAGAGGAGCATTCCTTTTACGGTATACGGTTTGATGGTGGGTATATGAGATTCGGTACAGCCGAATATAACACTCTTACTTGTTGTATATATAGATTGGTATTAGCGCTGTTATAACGTCTGAAAAAGGACAAAAATGAAATTTTTTCAAACTTCAGGACACGATATCTCGAATGCCACATGTGATGAAGATATTGGGAGTCAGCGTAGCTCAGTCCATTAAAAAAGTATTCTGTGTTCTCTAAAAATTTGTCGTCTTGTGTAATTGGTCATATCTCTCATATAACATCCGTTTCGTTTGTAAGGAAATCCGAATAAAATCTCACATAAGTATATTTTGGGTAGCGATATATCATTCTCCAAAAATTGGTCACAGCTCCCATATAAGGCCATCTTTCGAAAGTCGCTTAAATGAATATACATAATTTATTGACAATAAGAGATATCGCAGTAAGGTTTATGTTTTGCGAATCATTTTTCGAACATTTTACGGATCAGTCTATAATAGATCATATCTCCCATAAAAGGTCCATAAATTTGTTATCAACCTTATAAAAATTAGTGGCATCCATTACGGAATCCAAAATTTAAATCTCAACAATTTATTAAATATCAAAAAAGATTAAGATGGGTTTTTATAAAACGTAGTTTGCAGGTGGTATTTAAGATTCTCAACATTGCTGAATATATCACTTTAATTTGTTTCTCTTAAATGTTAATATTTATTACTCCTTTAAATTTTTTCGGGAAAATAATTATTACTTTATTAATAATTAAAATAACACACTGTTTCTATCATTAAAATTAAAAAACTCAGCTCTTTATACAAAACAAAAACGATTAATAAACATCATGACTTTTACTAAAATAATAATTATTGTTTATTTACCAAAGTCAACGGAAAATTTCTTTCCTTAAACAATACCCAACCCACTTAACTATACAACAATTTAACCAACACGGCGTATGATTGTTATTTTAATAATCATACGTATAGATGTTGTCTTATGCAATCAATTAAGTTGAAAAACATTCTCTCATAATTAAGCCAATTAAATGAAACCTTAAAATATGTTAGAATAAATGATTTAGCCTTCATATACAAGGATTTTACACAACATTTAACTAAATATTTTAAAGGTTTTATATGTAATTATTTCCATATTTTATGTTTTTCTTTGACAATTTTCATAAATTTTAATTTACATGTTTTGCCAGGTTTATTTAATGCGGAAACAACACTTTAATACCACTAAAAAGACATTTGGTTTTAATTTCAAATAGTTTGGACAGAATTTTACAGAATATTTGGTTTTTGTTTAAGACTTTCTTTTTGTTTTACTACTTTTTATTTTGTGGGAATTACCATTTGCTAAGTAAAAAAGAAATTGTAAATAAGTTTTTTTTTTTGTTGAAAGTTACGCACACGAGTGGCATAAACTGAGTAGCAACAACATGGTACACTTAAAGGTGGTAATAATGTTGATAAGAACAAGCTGGGAGTGTCATTAGTTGACAGAAGTTGTTTTAAATAAATATATAAGTAAAATAAGTTTTATAAGTTAGCAACAATAATTTTACTGAATAAAGTTTTAAAGAATTGAGTTTAGTAAAGTATTAAGTGCATTTTAGTTATAAGTTCAAACGATTAGAAAGTAAAAAGAATTAAAAATTCAAATTACAGTTCGATTAGATGATTATTGAAGAAAAGTAGAAAATTATTTACAAAAGAAAAATTTTCTTGTTTAAAAGTTGAAAAACATTTTGGGGAGATGTATTTAAAAAACTTCCAATAAATAAACCATTTTTAACTGCACCTAGTTTTCTCTATTTTAAAAAATAAATGGACTCGTTCACTATTTTCCAAACTAAAAGTGAATACACGTACAGCGTACTGATAAATGCATTCAACTATGTATACATGTGTGTATTCTGTATATCTTCTCACATTCATTTAAGTACGTGTCTTCTACATGGACGTATGCACTCTATTAGAGCAATTTTCTTTGTTTTTTTTTCAGTGAATTTTTTAAAAATACACAACAGCAGCTGAGGCTGTGTTCTAAATTTCAGTTTCCTTAAAAATAAATGTCTAATTTTTAAAAATACTCAAAAAAAAGTGAAACAATTTTCTATTTTAAAACAGGATATATGTATGCACAAGTACCTATATTTCAATTGTTGTTGTCGTGTCGTGTTGTTAGACATGGTCTAAGGTTTTTCTATTTCTATAGCAAAGTGTGTGTCTGTTTTTCTATTCTCATATTTTTTGTTTGTTAGTTATTTTTGTTAAAAAAAAAAAAACACATACAAAACACTTCCGTCTTCGTCTACCCAGTTTATTTTCATGCACATTTGAACAGGCAAGTTGGCAAAAAAATATATATTTGTTTATTTGCCTAGCTACTACAATGGTAGATGTTATTATTGTTGTTTCAGTTAGTTTTTATATGTTTAGTTATACAGGATATATAGATAACATATGTTTGTATATATGTACATACATTGAAGTAAACGTATGATTACAAAAAAGGTCTATACAGACTGTCATAAGAGAGTGTTTACAAAAAAAGGTATTGAAAACACTATTAAAAGTAATATAGGGCTAGAATTCACATTCTACTTTTTCGAGTATTCAAAATTACAAAACTATTTTTTTCATTTAAAATTGCAAAAAAATCATATTTAAAGTAGTTATACAAAATATAGTTTTATTGATTGTATATTAATGTCTTTTGATACCCTTAGATATTTGGTCCGGTTTATTTAAAATGAGAAAAACAGATGGACAGACGGACATGCATTAATATATTTATACGTTACAGACATCTGTATAAACCCAGTAAACTGTCCCCACTAAAGTGATTACATTATACATATACACTTGCACACTTGTATATGAACCGATATTGCTTATTTTCAATATCAGTCATATAGGAAATATTGGCTGAAAGGACGAATAGACATACAGACGAAAATATGGACGGACATGCTTTTAAGGGTTTATTAAATACCCAAATATAAATACATACTGTACATGCGACCTCCCCCCGGGGCATGTTTCCACGATGATAGATCCCATCATGGTGTATTGCAATCCCGGGACTATAAGCTGGTGATATCACTTCACTCCTCGGCTAGTTTTTGGTATGATTTGACATGGGGTCTAACCAGAGAACCACATAATCTGGTACTACGGGTGGCCAGTTTTCCGCAGGACTATGTTCTGGCTGGTCAGTTGGTTGAGGTCCCTTCGGGATCCACGTAGTGGCTGTGGTTAAACCCAAATTCGCGGGGAGAGTAAGTAGCGGTTAAAGGACTGATGTAAGGTAAAGTCAATATTTCGGGATAAGTTCGGTGCTGTTGCCGAGACAACAGATACCCCACAGAGGAGTGACTGTGGGAATAAGCGTTGGAAATGAGTTGGTGTTAATTGTATATGGTATGGGATGAATTTGGGGTATGCGGGCCTCACCCACCCGTTTACCTAGTATAAGTGTGTCGTATGTTTTTCTCTTATGAACGAGTCGGATGACTGAGAAGTGTGCTGGGTTGAATGATGATGGATGAGAGGTATCATATACAAAAGAGAGATATGTCGAGATATGATCAGAGTAAACTCTGTTCATATCAGTATTACCACAGTGTGTCACTGTGAGTAAGAACAAAGTCTCGACTTATTTGAAGGATTCGTATTTCGATCTTCCGGTTACATCACTAGGTGCTGTTGCCGAATCAACAGAGGCCATCCCATCTGCGTGGTTGTAAACGGAAGTAATGCTTTACATCTCGGAAGTTAAGCAATGGGGCAGCAATGGTCAGAGATTAGATAGCTCAAGTACTCGAGCAAAGTGCTTGTACATGGACCGGCTTTGTCATGTACAAAAATTGCCACCTGATTTCTTCATTGAAGATTGAAGGGGCGGTGGTGAGTCGTCACAAAGCTCACCCAGTGGATGAAAAAGACCACCGTGAGATAGGCCAAAACGGCGGGTTCTCACATAAAGCACTTCGTCATTTCTTGTACATGCAACTACATAATCTGGTACCACGGGAACCGCTAGCCCTTAGGGCAAAGTTTCGGACTTTGTTTTGTTCCGGTAATTGGCGAGTTCCCGAATTTTGACCGCCCGTATACCTAGAGGGAGTGTGTCGAATGTTTTTTCTCTATAGGTGTGTCGAATGAATGAGAAGAGTGCTGGTTTGAATGGTAATAGATGTCCAGGTATGTTCAGAAAAAACTCTGTTCAGATTTTCCACAGTGTGTTCTCTGTGGGTAAGAACTAAATCCTTGGATTACCGAATACGTCTCTAGGTGCTGTTGCTTACTCAATAGAGGCCATCCCAAATACGTGGTTTTAAACTGATGTGATATTTTTACATCTCGAAAGTTAAGCTATGGGACAGCAATGGTCAGAGATTAGGTAGCTCGAGTACTTGAGCAATGTGCTTGTACATAAACTTGCAGAACCATGTAGAAAACTTGCCACCTGCGTGTAAGATACACAAAGGGGACTTGGTGAGTCGTCATAGAAGCTCATCTGTAGGTGAAAAATACCAACGTGAAATAAGGCCGATACGGGAGGTGTTCACGTAAAGCACTTCGACATTTATTCCGTAGGTTGTGGGTTCTATTCCCACCAGAGACACTGGTCTAATTATGACTCTCATGAATTTCATAATTATAGGGTCTCATCTGACCATAGCCCCTATACAAAGCCCCCTTCAAAATTTGACTTAAATGTCCACAATTTTATTCAACAATAAATAGCTTAAGTATATCTGAGACAAGGTACAATTCAACTTAAATGCTTTATTATAAAAACTAAATCACATTTTATTTTTGTAAAAGGTGTAGGGTATTATATGATCGTTCTCACCCGACTATAATTTCTTACTTGTTTTAAGTTATACATCTAATAGTTTTGATAAATATTGCTTAATTTTTAAAAATGTGATAAAATTAATTTTAATTTTTCTTTTATTTTCTGAATACTTTTTCTGCCTACTGTGTGGACTTTCTATCTGTTTGTATGCATAAGAAACATACTTAAGCACTTGGATGGATCTACGTTTGTTAAATGCCAGGAAATCGTTTTACCACGGTTGTGTAATCTTATTATTACCTTCTTGCTTACAACCATTATTATTAGGGTGGTTATTTTTTTATATTTATTTTATCAAATTTTGAGTAAGTAAGATTACGACAACAGAAAATAGTAAAACTTTTTAAATTTTAGACAAATCAATTTAAGATTAAATTCATGTTTTAACAAGTAAGAAATTATAGTCGGACGAGGCCGACCGTATGCTATAGACCATATGATGTAGTGATATAGCTTTCATAATGCATTTAAGTTGAATAGCACCTTGCCCCTGATATACTTTAGCCATTTACTGTTGAATAAATTTGTAGATATTTAAGTCATATTTTGAATAGGGCTTTGTATAGGGGCTAGAGTCAAATGAGGCCCTATCATTATAAAATTCATCAATTCATCAGGATCATCAAGGCTAGTATAGAACTGGGTTTTGCAGTTTTTTGTCGAGATACGAATATATTAAACATAATTAGTAGTTTAAGAGTCCCATTCAGCGGGGTTCAGCTGTATGGGGCCCAGCTGAAATAATGGACCGATGTTAATCAGTTGGATTCGTCAATAGAAGATTATGTGCTAACTTACTTATCTTCAAAATTTCGGCCTGTAGTTTGATTACAGGGTTTACAAGCCCTATTCTGGGGTTCAGTGTTACGGGGGCTAGGTGAAATAATTGACCGATCTTAACCATTTTCAATAGGCTTCGGCCCTGGGACAATTGAAGAATATGAACCAAATTTCATTGAATTATCCTCAAAATTGCGACCTGTAGTTTGATTACAAAGTATAAATGGACGGACAGACGGATGGAAGGACATACAGACGGACGGACATAGCTAAATTGACTCAGAAAATTATACTAAACCGATTGATATACTCCCCACTAAAGTGGTATAGGGTATAAAAAAATTTAAAAAATCTTCACAACCCAGCCGTTGCGTTCATAAACACCCTAATAAATTAATGTGTTCTAAACAATAACAAAAAACAATAAAAGACGAATAGAAAAAAAAACAACTAACATAGACAAGTATTTCTATATAAAAATGTGTAAGTAAATTGGTTCATATGCATGTAAAAAACAATAAAAACGAAAACGTTTATACAATATTTATGTTGCATACTTTCCAGCTGCTGATAATGATGTTTAGGACAATGAAAACAACATCGACAGCACATAAACAAAGACTGACTACTGACGACCGAATGTGTTGGTGGTGTTGATGTATTATTAATTTCTTACAATACATTTGTCTCCAATTGTGTGTAGAGATGTGTAGATAAATACAAACATTTTTATGTTTATTGCAACAGTATGTATTTTATTTTTTTATTATTTCCCGGAAGTCTCTGCAAATAATACCACTTTGCTAATAAAAAAGGCAACAAAAGAAAAAGAAAACTTGATAAATGTTAACGGTTTTTCTTATTAGTTAAAATGGCCTTTAACGAAAAAAAAACATTTTTTTTATTGTCTGCATATTTAAATATTTCTATTAAATTTAAGTCTTTAAGCGTCTAGAGTATGGTTAAAGAGGGGACAGTATTAGCTATGGTTATGGTTGTGAATATTTGTATATTTAATGTTACAAAGTTTTTGCAGACTTTTAAGAGAAATGAGAAATAATAATGTGTTTGTAAATATTCGCACAATACCACTGGGGAAAATGATAACGATATTTTTTTTTTACACAAGGCAGTGAACGTAGTAGGTTTTATGATACTATCAATGTCGGTTGGTAAAGTTTTGTGAAATACACTACTTTAAGATTTCTTTAAGAATGACACTGTTATATGCTTTAGACTTTTTTAAAGTCTTATTGTAAATACATCTTTTCATAGTGCTAAGAATACAAATATGCCAGCCTTGTATAGTCTACTCTAAAAGACTAATTTGGAGTGTATTAAAATCACCTGTAATTAACTACTTCATCCAATTTATCTTTGCCCTTATAATTTATAAAATTAATTAAGTAATTATTTCTTTATTTCATCCCACTTAATACACATAACACACCTTAATCATTAGTATACAAAAAAACTGCTAATCTCTATTATAATTGTCATTATTTTTTAAGGTGAAATGATTTAGGAAATTGTGCTTGTAAAAATAAGAACCCCCAAAAATAGTCCTTTACTATACACACTCTTACCCAATGTAGGGTAGTGAAAACTAAAAACCGTATAAAGGCAAAGAAGGGAAAAAAAGAAACAAAAATAAAACTTTTTAAGTAAAACGAGAAAAAAAAACACATTTAATAAGTATGAAAAATGCGATGTTCATTAGTGTAATGGAGCCTTCTTTTTCAGATATCACAGAAATAAAAAAGGAGACAAAAAGAAAAACAAACAATATGTTTATATTGTTACTTTTACCTTATTGAGGTAGTTTTTGCAAAGACGGACGTGTATGAAAATGTATCAAAAATAGTGTAGTTGGCTGTATTTAAAGTACGTATGTATGTATATGGAAAAAACGTTTTTTAATAGGAGATGTTAATTGAGGAGAAATAAATCAAAGTGAGGAAAAAGCTCAAAATTGTTTAAATATTAATCAGCCTTGGGTAACAAATTAAACAAATCAACTGAACTATAGATGACCAAGAGATACAGGTTCAGTTCTAGTTCAGTTCTAGTTCAGTTCTAGTTCAGTTCTAGTTCAGTTCTAGTTCAGTTCTAGTTCAGTTCTAGTTCAGTTCTAGTTCAGTTCTAGTTCAGTTCTAGTTCAGTTCTAGTTCAGTTCTAGTTCAGTTCTAGTTCAGTTCTAGTTCAGTTCTAGTTCAGTTCTAGTTCAGTTCTAGTTCAGTTCTAGTTCGGTTCTAGTTCGGTTCTAGTTCAGTTCTAGTTCAGTTCTAGTTCAGTTCTAGTTCAGTCTAGTTCAGTTCTAGTTCAGTTCTAGTTCAGTTCTAGTTCAGTTCTAGTTCAGTTCTAGTTAGTTCTAGTTCAGTTCTAGTTCAGTTCTAGTTCAGTTCTAGTTCAGTTCTAGTTCAGTTCTAGTTCAGTTCTAGTTCAGTTCTAGTTCAGTTCTAGTTCAGTTCTAGTTCAGTTCTAGTTCAGTTCTAGTTCAGTTCTAGTTCAGTTCTAGTTCAGTTCTAGTTCAGTTCTAGTTCAGTTCAGTTCTAGTTCAGTTCTAGTTCAGTTCTAGTTCAGTTCTAGTTCAGTTCTAGTTCAGTTCTAGTTCAGTTCTAGTTCAGTTCTAGTTCAGTTCTAGTTCAGTTCTAGTTCAGTTCTAGTTCAGTTCTAGTTCAGTTCTAGTTCAGTTCTAGTTCAGTTCTAGTTCAGTTCTAGTTCAGTTCTAGTTCAGTTCTAGTTCAGTTCTAGTTCAGTTCTAGTTCAGTTCTAGTTCAGTTCTAGTTCTAGTTCAGTTCTAGTTCAGTTCTAGTTCAGTTCTAGTTCAGTTCTAGTTCAGTTCTAGTTCAGTTCTAGTTCAGTTCTAGTTCAGTTCTAGTTCAGTTCTAGTTCAGTTCTAGTTCAGTTCTAGTTCAGTTCTAGTTCAGTTCTAGTTCAGTTCTAGTTCAGTTCTAGTTCAGTTCTAGTTCAGTTCTAGTTCAGTTCTAGTTCAGTTCTAGTTCAGTTCTGTTCAGTTCTAGTTCAGTTCTAGTTCAGTTCTAGTTTAGTTCTAGTTCAGTTCTAGTTCAGTTCTAGTGTTCAGTTCTAGTGTTCAGTTCTAGTGTTCAGTTCTAGTGTTCAGTTCTAGTGTTCAGTTCTAGTGTTCAGTTCTAGTGTTCAGTTCTAGTGTTCAGTTCTAGTGTTCAGTTCTAGTGTTCAGTTCTAGTGTTCAGTTCTAGTGTTCAGTTCTAGTGTTCAGTTCTAGTGTTCAGTTCTAGTGTTCAGTTCTAGTGTTCAGTTCTAGTGTTCAGTTCTAGTGTTCAGTTCTAGTGTTCAGTTCTAGTGTTCAGTTCTAGTGTTCAGTTCTAGTGTTCAGTTCTAGTGTTCAGTTCTAGTGTTCAGTTCTAGTGTTCAGTTCTAGTGTTCAGTTCTAGTGTTCAGTTCTAGTGTTCAGTTCTAGTGTTCAGTTCTAGTGTTCAGTTCTAGTGTTCAGTTCTAGTGTTCAGTTCTAGTTCAGTTCTAGTACAGTTCTAGTTCAGTTCTAGTTCAGTTCTATATGTTATGATCGGGAATCAGTTAGCTCTAGTCCCCATATAAAGATCTCTTAAGAAAATGTGATTCCCTTACATTAATATAAATAACTTAAATTGAATTCAACTTCAAAATTTTATTATGAAAAATCGTGTATTAATTTAGAGTACTACGTTGATGATTGAGTCTACTTTTTATACCCACCATCAAAAAAGATGGGGGGTATATTGATTTTGTCATTCCGTTTGTAACACATCGAAATATTGATCATAGACCCACAAAAGTATATATATTCTGGGTCCTCATTAAATTCTAAGACGATCTAGCCATGTCTGTCGGTCTGTCCGTCCGTCTGTCTGTCTGTCTGTTGAAAGCACGATAGAGTCCGAATGGAAAGAGCTAGAGGGTTGAAATTTCACATAAATATTTCTTATAGGTAAGGTTTGTTTGGTATTGGAAATGGGCAATATCGGTCCACGTTTTCGGATAGCCCCCATACAAGTGGCCCCTCGAAAAGCAGCTCTAACAGCCATAACTTGTTTAAAAATACGTATATAGCGATGAAATTCGACATAAGTAAGTTTCTTATGATCCAAAATCACTATGTAAAAAGTTATGAGGATCGGTCCATAATTGACCCTACCCCCATATAAGGTCCCCTTCAGAAAATGACTTTAACGCTCATTACTGGCTTAAAAATACTAGTATATAGATGAAATTTGACATAAGTAAGTTTCATACGAGTCAAAATCTATCTAAACAAGTAAGAGTGTTATATTCGGCTATGCCGAATCTTATATACCCACCATCAAACCTCGTTTGACTCGAATGAAACTTACTTATGTCGAATTTCATCTATATATTCGTATTATTAGGCCAGTTATAAGCGTTAAAGGAATTTTCTGAAGGGGACCTTATATGGGGGGTAGGGTCAATCATGGACCGATCAACATACAATTTTTTAGATAGATTTTGACTCGTATGAAACTTACTTATGACGAATTTCATCTATATACTAGAATTTTTAAGCCAGTAATGAGCGTTAAAGTCATTTCCTGAAGGGGACCTTATATGGGGGTAGGGTCAATTATGGACCGATCCTCATAAAATTTTGCACAGTGATTTTGGATCACAAGAAACTTACTTATGTCGAATTTCATCGCTATATTCGTATTTTTAAACAAGTTATGGCTGTTAAAGCTACTTTTCGAGGGCCACTTGTATGGGGGCTATCCGAAAACGTGGACCGATATTGCCCATTTTCAATACCAAACAAACCTTACCTATAAGAAATATTTATGTGAAATTTCAACCCTCTAGCTTTTTCCATTCGGACTCTATCGTGCTTTCAACAGACAGACAGACAGACGGATGGACGGACAGACGGACGGACAGACGGACAGACATGGCTAGATCGTCTTAGAATTTAATGAGGACCCAGAATATATATACTTTTGTGGGTCTATGACCAATATTTCGATGTGTTACAAACGGAATGACAAAATCAATATACCCCCCATCTTTTTTGATGGTGGGTATAAAAATGTTATGAGGATCGGTTCATGATTGACCCTACCCCCCATATAAGGTCTCCTTCAGAAAATTACTGCAACGCTCATTAATGGTTTAAAAATACGAGTGTAGCGATGAAATTCGACACAAGTAAATTTAATACGAACCAAATTCTGTCTACCAAATTTTATGAGGATCGACCCATAATTGACCCTACCCCCCTATATAAGATCCCCTTCAGAAAATTACTTTAACGCTTATAACTGGCCTAAATATGCGAGTATATAGATGAAATTCGACATAAGTAAGTTTCTTTCGAGTCAAACGAGGTTTGATGGTGGGTATATAAGATTCGGCATAGCCGAATATAACACTCTTACTTGTTTTGTTATTCATTTAATTCTAAGGGTTTGCTTTTCTCGAATATATTTAAAGAAACATCACATTTTTAAACACTATTTCTTTGAACCACTCGTATATAGGCTAACCCAAAACAAAAATGTAATGTGGCATGATAAAATGTATATAAATTTTCAGGCGCAAATAAACGAAAACATTAACCATGGAAACCACCTAGGTGTATTTATACACATACAAGCAAATCCCTCTCCTTCCCCATACACACACTTCCACTTGCAGTTGAACATTATGATTAAGTATGTGTTAATAAGTTTTAACAAAGATTTTCATTTCCGTTCTCACATCCAAATGTCCTTGTGCAAATAAATTTCACACACATTTATTCAGCAGTGTGTTTATGTGTCTGTGGGCTTTAGTTTGTACTTTCATTTTGTTTGATATACTACATAGATACGTATATTTATACCCTACACCACTTTAGTGGGGAGGGTATATTGGATTTGTGCTGATGTTTGTAACATATAAAAATATTCGTCCTAGACCCACCTTAAAGTATACCAATCGGCTTAGAATCGTTTTCTGAGTCGATTAAGCTATGTCCGTCCGTCCGTCCGTCCGTCCGTCTGGCTGGCTGGCTGGCTGGCTGGCTGTCCATGTAAACCTTGTGCGCAAGCTACAGGTCGCAATTTTCAAGATAATTGGATGAAATTTGGCACGCACGTTTTATTTGACCCAAGGACGAAGCCTATTGAAAATGGTTAAAATCGGTCCATTATTTCACCTAGCCCCCATAGAACAGAACCCCCCGAAAAGGGCTTCTGAGCTCATAATTATGTTAAATATACAGATATATCGATAAAATACGGCATAACTAAGTTTTATAGAAGTCTTGATAACCCTGCCAAATTTCATAAAGATCGGGCCCCATTTGACCCTAGCTCCCATACAAAGTCCCCTTCAGAAAATTACTTGAATGTCCCAAATTAACTTATAAACACAAATATCGCGATGAAATTCAGCACAATAAAATATTATGTAAATATAAATATATTCACAAAATTTTATCGGGCTTGGTCCATATTTGCCCCTAGCCCCCATATAAAGCCTCTTTCAGAAAATTAGTTTTTCATCCATAAATTGCTTAAATGTATCGGAACAAGGGAATATTGAAGATAAATGCAATATTATGAAAAATAAATCACATTTAATATTCATAACTGGTGTAGGGTATCATATGGTCGGCCACGCCCGACTATACTTTCTTACTTGTTTTTATATGTATATGTATTTCATTTCACTTTGCCTTTTGTTGCTTTATTTCTGTTTGATATCAAAGATTTTAACTGATGCCAAAGAGATTTGTAATAAAAACCAAAATAAATAAGCTGCAAAATAAATAAAATGTTAATCAAATAATAAACGGTTCATAAAAAATCCAGCACACAAGAAAACTTTTCAATTTCAATTAAAGTCAAAGCCGCCACCACCATGGAAGTTAAACTAAATTTTGTGTTTTTCGTTTAAGTATTATTTAAATTCTTTTGGAAATTTCAGTAATTTGTTAAACATTTCCCAACATTTCCTGTTCTCTTTATATAAATAAAATTATTTCAAATGAATTATTTTATAGCCTTTCCACAGTTTTCACATCATTTGTGTACGCTTCACATAATTAATGTTGCCATATTAAATCTTCTATTAAATTATTTTGTTCATTTAAATTGTTACTTTTTTGTTTTTGTTTAATATTTGAGTAAATACGAAAAGTTTTGAAACATTATCTGGCTTTTTAATATTACATGTTTGTTTTGGTTGAGTTTTAAACAAAAAAAATCTCCTGTTCTTTTTGTATGAAAGAGAATTGTTTGCCCAACTTAACAAGTAAAAGTTGCAAATAAGTTGTTTTCTCTCTTTCTCCCAAATTTGTTGTTTACTCTTGTACTTTGTTACAAACATTTATGTGTATGTGTGTATATGTACTTACATATTGAGAAAATGTATAAAAAAAGTAGTTTAATGAATTTTTCCTAAAATTTTACTTAAGGCGATTTATTTAGTTTAATAATATAAAATAAAGTAAATAATTAGAAAAATTCTTTTTTAATAAACTAAAGATAAAGGATTTCTAAAAATACTTTTACTAAAGTAAAGTAATGAATTCTAGCTATTAGGGCAAAGTTTTTGTTGTTGTTGTTGCTTGGAATGAGTTTAGAATTAACAAAATAATAAACTATGCTTGTTATACTCAAGTTACTTTATTTAAATTACTGGTCTAATAACAAAAGGCAAATATTTGTATACACTTTAGCACTACTTGAACGTTATAAGGGTATATTATTTTGTCGTTAAGTATGTAACTCTTACACATTGTCATCTTATTTGAAAAAGTTTAAATGTTAAATTAATGTTGATTCGAAAATCATTTTATTGATTTATGCCTTGGTGGGTATACATTGCGTATAATTAATATTTTAAATGTCATACGTACAGTTGAACAATCTATATATACATATAAAAGAGTAGCGTTACTAACTGATTCATTATCGCACAGTCCAAACGGATGAACCTAGTATTATAAAATTTTGACAGTAGATGTGTTTTTGGTTATGTAGATCCACTAAGGACGGAAATTTGTACATTTAGGGATAAAAAAGGGGGAAAAACGTGTAAAACAGTTTTTCTTATTTATCTTACCTAATATTAGTGATACAAGAAATAAAATAAAATAAGCAGATGGGTGTTTGGTACATATTTGAAATTCGTACTTTTAAGGGGTGAAAAAGTGTAACAAATGTGATTTTGGTACCTTTATTGGACCTTTATAACTTTTTAACTAATAAACAAAATAACACTTTTGTAAATATTTTAAATATACATATGTCCCAAAAAAATTTGTACTATATTTATTAGTACTTTCCACTAATGTAGAATTTATTCCACTTTTGGTACTTTTTCTTTCTTCAAATGATACTCTTTGCATGTTCTATAATATTAATTAAAAACACTTGATTATTAAACATACACGGTCGTCATTGAATATGATTCTTTAGGAGAGAACTTTTTAGTACTTTTTATCTCATAAATGGTACTTTTTGATTTTTCTAAAATATTCAACCTAGGAACATAAATTTTAACATACATGGTCTTGACTGAATAACATTCTGTAAGTGGGAACTCTTTTCCATTCTTCAAATGGTACCTTTTGGATTCTCTATCATGGTTAACCGGGACACATGATACACGATTCTTATTAAGTGAGAATTTATTGAAAGAGATTTTTGTACTTTTTCATTTTTCCGATGATACTTTTTGATATTTTTACAATATTGAACATAGAAATATAAAATTTAATATGTAGGGATCTTAGTGAATGAGAATCTACTGAAAGGGACTTTTTGTACTTTTTGTTCATCAAATTATATTGTTTGAATTGTATATACTTAATATTGAACACAGAACTTAAAATTTTTGATTAAATGAGAATTTATAAGAGGTATTTTATAATACTTTTTTCAAATAGAACTTTCGATATTTTTTATAATGTGGAAGCTAAACGAATAAAACAAAAAATACAAGCTTTTTACTGAATGCGAATTTATTTACGTGATATTGAACGTATAAAACTGAAACATTAAAAAAATTTTAAATAATTTCAATATTCTATGTATTTAGTTTTGGTTAGGGTAGCGAAGCACCCAGGGTTGGTAGTAATATGTATTATGTATGATTTCTAGAAATCCTGGTGTTCGGAATTTTTAAATAAATTCCGATTTTCTTACATACAGTGGTATGAGAGTATAAATGTCCAACTGAAAGCGAGAGAATACAAATTATGTTTAAACTCCGATACGCCTGCTCTTCGCTTTTTTTTATCACTTACCTTTCACAAACAGAAATTACTGTTTTTAAAAAGGTGGCGACCTGCTTGATTTAATTAAAGGTTTATTGTTACAAAAAATGTTATTATTTTCAAAATCGGTCTGAAATGTATAAATAATGTACAAAAGTACATAGTGACGAAATTGCACACTAAAAAGTTTTATAAGAACAAAAATCAGTGTACCAAATTTTATAAGGATCGATTACCAATTGACCCTACTCCTCAAATAAAGTCTCTTCCCGAAATTGACTTTAATCTTCATAACTGGCTTAAAAATAGAAGTATAGTGAGTAAATTCGACACAAACAATATCTAAAAGAACAAAAATCTATCTTTCAAATTTATTAAGGATCGGTTCATATTTGACCCCAAACCAAATTTCACTCGGTATTTAATTGTTTCTACCCCATATAAGGTTTAATTAAAAAATAGCAGTACAGTGACGAATTTCTTCACAAACAAGTATTGTAAGAACAAAAGGTCACCTTCAGGAAAAACGTTAACATTCATAGCTGGCTTAATACTAGCAGTATAGTAGCGAAATTCAGCTTCATAAAAACAACATTTTTTTTTAAAAGTTTGATAAAGATGGGTTCAGAATTGATCACATCTCCTCGTATAAAGTGCGATTCCGAAAACGACGGAACAGACTAAAAATGCAAGCATAGTGACTTAATTTTACTGTGCCAATTCGTCATAAACAAGTTTTATAGGAACAAGAAGTTTCCTTACCGTTAGAACTGTGTTGTAATTAGTTTTTAGTTAGTTTGAAAGGAGAATGTATGTATGTATAATATTATATATACAATGTATATACATCAAATCCGAAGAAATACACGTAGGCCTCTATCGACCCTGTTGTGCGCTTCTTTACCAGTGCCTCAGGTGGGAATCAAACCAACCAGACTAGAACACTAACAACTAACCCACCCGAGGCCACAGCTATGTATGTAGTAAATTCGCTATTTCGTTACCAATATGTAGCAAAGCTTACAGACTGTTAGAGAATTTTCTCTTACAGTCTAAAATGGCCTTACTAGCACATTATCAGTTAATGTCTCCCTAACTTCTTTCAGGAAATTAATCCAGTATATATGTACATTCCGTTATTCTACGGACTTTTGCCTGAATGATATTGTTGTAATTAGAGTGGCGTTTGTATTCATAAATAATGTTTTTCATTGTACTAGTGTAAAACATTGATCCAAAGTAGCTGATCAAGAAGCCGAAGATGTTCTGTTTGCACCCGTTCTAGTACTGGTTAATTTAGAACAAATTCTTAATATTTTCTTAGGGTTTTAAAACCCACTATCAAAAAAGATGAGGGGTATATTGATATTGTCATTCCATTTGTAACGCATCGAAATATTGGTCATAGATCTCCTAAAATATATATTCTGGGTCCTTATTAAATTCTAAGACGATCTAGCCATGTCTGTCCGTCCCTCTGTCTGTCGGTTGAAAGCACGATAGAGTCCGAACGGAATGTGCTAGAAGATTGAAATTTTTCGTAAATATTCTCTATAGGTAAGGCTTATTTGATATTGAAAATGGGCACTATCAATCCACGTTTTCGAATAGCCCCCATTCAATTGGATCATCGAAAAAACAGCTTTAACGGGCATAACAGTGTGAAAAGTACGAGTATAGTGATGAAATTCGACATAAATAAGTCTCATATGATCCAAAATCTCCCTACCAAATTTTATGAGGATCGGTTCACTCTACCCCCCATATAAGGTCCCCTTGATAAAGTGACTATAAAACTTATTAAAGGCTTAAAAATACGAATATAGCGATGCCATTCGACACACCTAAATTTCATGCGAGCCAAAATCTCACTATAAAATTTTATACGGGTCTGTATATAATTGACCCTACCCTCATATAAGGTCACATTCAAAAAATGACTTTAACGGTCATTGCTGGCTTAAAATTCCGAGTATAGCAATAAAATTTTACATAAGTAAGTCTCTTGCGAACCAAAATCCTTCTACCATATTCCATCGTTCCATAATTGACTCTACCCCCCATATAAGGTCCCCTTCAAAAAATTACTTTAATGCTCATTACTGGCTTAAAAACACGAGTAAATCTCTTAAACAAATTTTATGTAGTTCGGTCCATAATTGACCTTACCTCCCTATAAGATCCCCTTCAGATAATTAATTTAATGCTCCTTACTGCCTTAAAAGTACGAGTATAGAGATGAAATTAGACATAAGTAAGTATCTTACGAGTCAGAATCTCTCTACTGAGTTTTATGGGAATCTGCATATGATTGATCCCCACATAAGCTCCCCTTCCAAAAATGACTTTAAAGTTCATTACTGGCTTAAAAATACTAGAAAAGCGATGAAATTCGATACATATATGTTTTATACCAGTTAAAATCTCTCTACCAAATTCGGTCCATAAGAAAATTACTTTAACGATCCTTGCTGACTTAAAAATACGTGAACAGTTATGAAATTTGATATAAGAAACATTTATAGGAACGTAAATCTTCCTACCGAATTTCATGCGGAAAGTGGCGGGAAGTGAAATTCGATGTAGAGATGTTTTATACGAACCATAAACAGTCTAAAAATAATTTCTGAAAAACGGTCAATAATTAACCCTATTTCTCATATAAGGTCCTCTTCAGTTAATTTGATGAGTAATATCACTCTGATGTTTATAGGGGAGCATTCCTTTTACGGCATACGGTTTGATGGTGGATATATGAGATTCGGCACAGCCGAATATAACACTCTCACTTGTTAAGAATTGACTTTTTTTGAAAACCAAGAATTTCAAAATTTCAATGGAAAAACATTATAAGGTGAATATTGGGTGCGTATGATTAATATTTTAATAGTCATACGTATAGTACATGTTCATTTTTCTATAGGAGTTAAAATGAAGAAATGTTAAAAATAAAATTGTCGGATATTTGAGGTCAAATGTTAATCGTTTGAGCCTCAACTGTACTACACTTTATTTTCCAATACTTAATCACTTGGGAAGAAATATTTCAGAATGTGTACACTTTTTGTGGAACACATTGGAAGTTTACTTAAATAGACAAATACTTGTCATAAGTCACAGACAAGAACATATTGTGTTAATATTGTATGTATATTTTTGCCTATATATTATATGACAGACAATACAAATTGCCATAAATATTATTTTACAAATAATTTAATATGTACAATTTTTTTTATTAGTTTCTAATTTAAAAATAATACATTTTTACAAGTACATAATGTTTTTTCTATTGTAATGACATTTTGATTTGTATCGTAATCGATTTTTTGTCTTTTTCTTTTGGTTTGTTTTTAACAACACAACATTTTCAACCGCAAAAAGTTCTTATTAAAATGAACATATTTCATGTTTATCTAGACAAATGATGCCATTAAGTATTACCAATGCTTTTACTCTGTAAATGTAGTACTTATGTACATATGTACATTTGTTGTATTCTGTCTTTTGTTATTTATAACGAGAGAGAAAAAGTACAACAAAAAATATTAAATTGTTTTTTTTTTTCTTTGTCTAACAAAGAAGACAAGTCAACCACAAAACACATTGATTTTTGGTTGGAATCAGTCGGTTTTTGGTTCTATTTTGGGTTGAAGCAAAAGGATGTTTATATCAAACTGTATTTGTATGGCAAAACAACAGCTTGAAATTTAGAAAGTAATTGTATTTTTCAATGTAATGTATGTGTGTCGTTGTATAGGAGTAAGTCTTTGTATTAAGAAAATTTACATATGAAATAGTGATGCCAGATAGATAATTCTTTTTAGAGGAAATCGTATTATCCGTTATGTTTTGTCATCGTATGTTTTGGGTCATTCGTCACGAATGTACCCTTTGTAATCGAGAATGAAGACAGTCGTCACTTTAGTGTCCTCTTTGTAAGCGGGAGCGGAGACAGTCGTCTCTTTACTGTCCTCAAGTAACCTAGATATTATACTCTTAAAAGGCGTTTTTTTTTTTTTGTTGTACTTCCGAAAGTAGTTATTTTACACATCTTTTGGAGAAATTATTGTTACTTTCTACTAATGTGGCACCATCTGGTTGACTCAAATTTATATCTTTCGGGTCAATCGTCACATTATTGTCCCATAGTATTCTAGAGAGTAGACACTTAAAATTTTTTAATTTTAGTTCCATTAATATCTTACCACCTCCAATTCGTATGTTTTTGGTCTTTCGTCACAAATAAACTCTTTGTAAACGAGAATGAAGACAGTCGTCACTTTAGTGTCCCCTTTGTAAGCAAGAGCGGAGGCAATCGTCTCTTAACTGTATCTTTGTAGGGTGTAGAGTGATGATTGACTTCCTCGTAGGACAAGCCCATGTTAAAATGGTTGGTCACCTGGGTAGTCAGGTGGCTAGGCGCCACCACAAGTGGTAGGTTAAGTGGTCAGTTCGGGACTGTCCCGTCGAACTGTTGTAATCGAAAGTTGTAATCGTATTGTAGTTTGTAATTTTTTTCACATATGTGGCAACTACAAATTTTACAAAATAAACCCAATTACACAGTTATAATATATGATTTGTTTTCTCTAAACACGTCTGTTGGTAATTTTACAATATATATTGTGTTATTTTCGAATATTTGTTTAAATCTTTTACATGTTGTACATATAATTCTTAACAAATAAAAACAAATCTAAAAACAACAATAGCAACAACAACAACATCATCAGCAAACAATAAAGCCCTACAATCTACAAGTTTTAAATAATGTTTATTCCTTTTGTCAACCTAATGTAATTTTTTTTGTTGTTTTAGACATATTTTTTTGTCCCTTTAAGGATTTAATAGAAAATACTGAACATAAATTGGTATTAGTAATAAAAAATATTATAAAGCAAAATAAATCTTAATCTCAATGATTTTAGTTCGAAAGATAAAAAAATACAAACAATTTCTTTGTTGTCTTTGTTTCCTTTTCTAAGAACTAAACGAGCGTAGCAAGACAAGATATAACAAATTGGGTTGATGTCCAAATGGAATAATGCTAACGTAACCAATTTTTTCGAGTAGAAGTTAAAAAAAAGCTGTAACAAATTAAGCTTAAATAAGGTTAATATAGTTGAAGAAAAAAAAAGAAATCTTATAGAAAGGATTTTTTTGCCTCTTTTGTGTTTGAAACATTATTTAATAATAGAATTTTCTAAAGGAATTGTCGTCAATCATTTTTGTTTGCTCTTCTCTTCACCCTTCACCTTCGCGTGAAGGGTATAAATAAGTTTGTCATTCCGTTTGTAATTTCTATAATATAACTTTCCAACTCTATAAAGTATATGTATATGTGTACATATTCCGGGTCCTTATAGATAGCGGAGTCAATTAAGCTATGTCCGCCATCATGTCTGTCTGTCTGTCTGTCTGTCTTTCTGTTTGTCTGTCTGTCTGTCTGCCTTTTTGTCTGACCCCCCCGGGGCATGTTTCCATGATGAAAAACTCCATCTTGGTGTATTGCAATCCCGAGGCATAGAGGTGCTACCAATACCTCTAGTCTGCCGGTACTATAAACTGGTGATGATTAAATGTATCCTAGACCTTTCCTTAGAATGATTTGACATGGGGTCTAACCAGAGTACCATATAATCTGGCACTACGGGTGGCCGGTTGCCCACAGGAAATAGTCCTGACCGGTCAATTGGTTGAGGTTCCTCCGGGATCCACGTAGTGGCTGTGGATTATACGGGGAGAGAATATTGGTTAAACGACTGATATATCCAAGTGACAAATATATCTGGATTCTCTCTCCGGTGCTGTTGCCATCTCAACAGATATCACTGGGTGGTGTGACAGAACAACTTATGCTGGATTCCTGAACCCGTTGAGTATCTCTTACTCTTCGCGTAGTAGGGCGTTAGTATATGTTGGGGAATTTTTCAGGTTGACAGTTGGTAGTTGCCTGTCATTCCGTAGATCGTTCTTTATGGTCTGAGAATGGAACTGATGTAAGTTGGTGAACGATCGTGAAAGACTCTTCTGCCCAATAGGAGACTAGTACTTATTTAGTAGGCCTTTTACTTCAGGGAAGTTCTCGCAGCTGTTGCCATCTCAACAGGATTCATATTGTTTCATGCTACGCGACTTATGGTTGAGGTCCACCACTCAACTTGTCGGGGCAATTATTGGGTTAGAATTGACTTTGGAAATTTCTACATCCTTTGTTGTCTTGATATTTCGGACTATCAAATATGTCTCTAGGTGTTGTTGCCGAATCAACAGAGCCATCTTAGTAGTGTGGTTGCGCGGGCTTTAAGAGGTTAAGGAATGCACTGGAATGGGTCATTGGTTGATGGGGATTGCATTTTAAATAATGCAATATTTCATGACATCATAAGGATGGTCACCTTCCGGTATACTGGAAGATTGATATCACCTAATGTTGGGGTGTGGTTTGCATTGGGATTGATCCCATGCTATGTGGCAAGAGATTATATAGATCAAGTTCTTCAGCAAAGTGCTTGTACATGGACCGGCTCAGCCATGTACAAAAATTGACACCTGAGTTCTTCATAGAAGGATTCAGGGGCGCTTGGTAGACCGTTTCTAGTCTACCCAGTGGATGAAAAAGACCACCGTGAAATTAGGCTGTCATGGCAGGTGTTCACGTTAAGCACTCGACATTCGTGTCTGTCTGTCTGTCTTTCTGTCCGTCTGTCTGTACGTCTGCATGTTTTTTGTAATCAATTTTCTGAAGACCCGAGATATCCTCAGGACCCAAATCTTTAACAATTCTATCAGACATGCTTTTGAGAAGTTTCCTATTTAAAACAAGCAAAACCGTTCTATCAGTAACGGATATATGAGCATAAATCTGAGTCAACCTCGAACAATTTCATCAAAAATTGAGTGCAAACACAACAACACACATTGTAAAGAAAAGCCTGAACTGTGTGTTGTTATTATCTAGAAACATGAAATTAGTAAATTATAACCTATAAAAGGTAACTTTTGGTACTTTTTCATTCTTCAAAAGGTACTTTTTGAATTTTCTATAATATAGAACCTAGAATCATATAATTAAGCATGTAGATCCCGGATTATGAGAGAACCTATAAATGGGAACTGTTTGGTACTTTTTCATTCTTCAAAAGGTACTTTTTGAATTTTCTATAATATACAACCTATAAACAAGAAATTAGGTATCTAAAGTCCGGAGTGAGTATGAACCTATAAAAGGGGACATGTTGGTACTTCTTCGTTCTTCAAAAGGTTCTTTTTGAATTTTCTATAATATTGAGCATAGAAACATGAAATTCAGGTTTAAGTGAGAACCTATAAAAGGGGACTTTTTTGTACTTCAAAAGGTACTTTTTGAATTTTCTATAATATATAACCTAGAAACAAGAAATTAGGTATCTAAAGCCCGGAGGGAGTATGAACCTATAAAAGGGGAAATGTTGGTACTTCTTCGTTCTTCAAAAGGTACTTTTTTAAATTTTCTATTCTACATTAAACATAGAAACATCAAATTATGTATGTATGTAAAGCCTGTAGTTAGTGAGAACCTATATAAGGGAACTTTTTGGTGTTCTATAGAAACCTTTTTTTGTTCTATAGACATTTTCTCTGTATCAAAAACTCATTCTCTTTAGGGAATTATTTTGAGAAACGTGTTTCAGACTATTGTTTATTTAGCATAAAGTGTTACATAATCAACTTTAAAACTAAATATACCCACATTTAACTATATAGAAGCTGTACGTTGCACTAAAGGGTTGTTAGACAAAAAATGTAAATGAAATGTAAATTCCAACTAATTTAATTTATGAAAATTTATAAATCAAAATCAATTTTACTTCGTTCTTCTCCATCAATGTGCTTAATGTTTTTAAGTGCAGAAATGATAAGCCATTTTCTTTATGGTTATTTTGAATATTGTTCAAATAAAAAAAATTTAAAAATTCCTTCAAACTTCTATACACAGTTTCTTTTAGTTTATTTCATTATGCAACAAATTTCAATCAAGAAGTTTCCGGTGAAGTTTTTTTGCTTTTATGCTGGAAAAAGGTTTCTTTTCTTTTTGTTGTCTCTGACATCATATTTTTTTAACTGAAAATAAAGAATTTATTGACTAAAAGGTTTTTGTTAAATTATTCAATTTTTTTCTTATAATTTATGCAAATTTTTAAATTAAGGTAAATATAAAAGGGATATTTAAAAGATAGACGGTAAAATGCTTCAATTTAAAAACAACTGAGGCTCGAAATGAAGTCATGGTAAGGGTTATAAATCAAAGCTGTTTAAATTCTAGGAAAACTTTAAGTTTTGTGAAAAACCAAAAAACCTATTTAAGGAGTGTGAGCTTCTATTAAAAGTATTTATTGTAGACAATTTATGTTGAAGGACTTTTGCCTTTAAATTTAGCCTTGGGCTCTAAATAATAACTGAAATTTTTCACAAAACAAATGTTAGGTTGTTTTCTGCTTGTTATATTGCGTCTTAAATAACATTCAAATAGTTGAACAGTTTTTTTTCTACTCTCAAAATTTGTTTATTTAACAAAATTTTTTCTCAACTATTTTCTCCACACTTCATTTCAAACTTTATTATGAATACTTCACATGACTTTTATTAAGATAATGAATATTCTGTTTTTCTGCTTTACAAAGTTTACTACATAATTAATTAGTTTCTTCAATAAAAGAAAAAAAAAAAATAATAAATTTTTGTTAATTATTTGTTAACTATTTCCACTAAAACTTTATGAAAATGAAAACTTTTTTTATGTTAAATATCACGCACATTTTTTTTTTATTTTGTTTCAAAAGTTAAACGTAATTATTTTATTAAAATTTTCTAATTATATTTATGCATATTTTATGATTTATTAAGCAAGCTGAAAAATTTTTAAAGTTTTATGAAATATGTAAGTTTTTACTTTATGACAAAATATTGTTCAAATAAGAATTTATAAAAACTAATAATGAAACTTGGCTATGACGAATCTTATCAACTTTACACAACCAGAATGAAAATGGCATTTCTGTGTAACACCCGTTATTTGATGCACAATGAAGTAACTAACTTGTCCGTACAATTTAGTAGAGAGATTTTGGCTCGCGAGGGTCTTACTAGAGTAAAATTTCATCGTTATACTCGTAAGTTTTAACCAGTAATGAGTGTTAAAGTAATTTTCTGAAGGGGAGCTTATATGGGGGAATCGTGATTTCAACAGACAGACGGATGGACAGACAGACAGACACACAGATAGACAGACATACAGACAGACAGACGGACGGACAGACAAACGGACATGGCTAGATCGTCTTAGAGTATAAAAATGTTGTTTGTGAATAAGGGGGTACATATCTAATTATTCCAAGTGTTCTTGTACAATATTAAGTACAATACATATGTTGGTTAAAAAAAGTTTGAAAGATTTATTGAGTTTATGCTCAAAAAGGTGCCATCTTCCAGTATTACAACTCGTCATAACATATTTTGTATGGCAGCAATACAAATAAGTTTATAAAATTAGTTAAATTCTAGGAAAACTAGTAATTCTTGTAAATAAGGAATATTGCGGAAAATACCATAAATCTTGTAATTTAAATAACTCAACCGCAATAATTTACAGGAAATAGCACAATTGCAATCCCTAAAAACAATCAGCAAAACCTATTGATGGCAAAATATACATACACTCATGGTAAACCCTGCAGTGTTATATAAAGTAAATTTTCAAAGATTTTCAAAAAATCAATATCGTTCGAGATGATTATTTAAATTCTATTGATATTTCTAATGTGCCAGAAAAAAAGTTCACACAATAAAGTTTAATTTTTCAGCTCTTTTGTGCTGCCATATAATTTCTGAAACATTTCCCATTCTATTGTTGCTCCTTAATCTGCAGGTTATGTTTATGTATCTAAATATATACAATTAACACACCAAAGGAGTAAAACGGTCTCAATGTGTAAACGTGTAGGCGTGAAAATGGCCAAATAGCAAAGACACAAAATGGAAACTATTTTGACCTTTCCCTTCTCAAAGTATCTAATGACAAAATGTTAAAGGAATTCAATGTATTAAGAAATGGCAAAAGTTTCTCCATAAAAAAATACATACATACAAAAAACCACAAAAACACTCGTAGTTACAGACATTTAAAGAGCAAAACGTATAGTCTATGAGTTGGTAGGTTGGTTGGTTGAAAAGTTCAGACAAATATACTTTTAATATAATGAATAATTTATTAAATGTTTATTTTGGCATTTTCTAGTTTTAGTCTTTCACTATATTATTATTTAGTTTACCTGCTATAGTTAGAAAAATGGGGAAAGGATATTTTTTGAAGTGGTTTGGGGTGATGTTATTGATATTGATTTTGCAAAGCTTTTGGTTATTTTATGTAAAAGTTTACCTTTGTAATGGAAAACGATTGTATATTGAGGGTTTACTTAGCTACACCTGTTCGGTACACAAAATGTTCACAGTGAAGGACGAAAAACAGTGAAATTATAAAAAAATTAATACGAGTTTTAGTTCAGTTGTAGTTCAGTTCTGGTTCAGTTTTAATTCAATTTTAGTTAAGTTTTTGTTCAGTTTAGTTCAGTTTTAGTTCCGTTTTATTTCAGTTCAGTTCTAATTCAGTTCTAGTTCAGTTCTAGTTCAGTCTAGTTCAGTTCTAGTTCAGTTCTAGTTCAGTTCTAGTTCAGTTCTAGTTCAGTTCTAGTTCAGTTCTAGTTCAGTTCTAGTTCAGTTCTAGTTCAGTTCTAGTTCAGTTCTAGTTCAGTTCTGTTTCAGTTCTAGTTCAGTTCTAGTTCAGTTCTAGTTCAGTTCTAGTTCAGTTCTAGTTCAGTTCTAGTTCAGTTCTAGTTCAGTTCTAGTTCAGTTCTAGTTCAGTTCTAGTTCAGTTCTAGTTCAGTTTCTAGTTCCAGTTCTAGTTCAGTTCTAGTTCAGTTCTAGTTCAGTTCTAGTTCAGTTCTAGTCAGTTCTAGTTCAGTTCTAGTTCTAGTTCAGTTCAAGTTCAGTTCTAGTTCAGTTCTAGTTCAGTTCGTTCAGTTCAGTTCTAGTTCAGTTCTAGTTCAGTTCTAGTTTCAGTCTTCAGTTCTAGTTCAGTTCTAGTTCAGTTCGTTCAGTTCTAGTTCAGTTCTAGTTCAGTTCTAGTTCAGTTCTAGTTCAGTTTCTAGTAGTTAGTCAGTTCTAGTTCAGTTCTAGTTCAGTTCTAGTTCAGTTCTAGTTCAGTTCTAGTTCAGTTCTAGTTCAGTTCTAGTTCAGTTCTAGTTCAGTTCTAGTTCAGTTCTAGTTCAGTTCTAGTTCAGTTCTAGTTCAGTTCTAGTTCAGTTCTAGTTCAGTTCTAGTTCAGTTCTAGTTCAGTTCTAGTTCAGTTCTAGTTCAGTTCTAGTTCAGTTCTAGTTCAGTTCTAGTTCAGTTCTAGTTCAGTTCTAGTTCAGTTCTAGTTCAGTTCTAGTTCAGTTCTAGTTCAGTTCTAGTTCAGTTCTAGTTCAGTTCTAGTTCAGTTCTAGTTCAGTTCTAGTTCAGTTCTAGTTCAGTTCTAGTTCAGTTCTAGTTCAGTTCTAGTTCAGTTCTAGTTCAGTTCTAGTTCAGTTCTAGTTCAGTTCTAGTTCAGTTCTAGTTCAGTTCTAGTTCAGTTCTAGTTCAGTTCTAGTTCAGTTCTAGTTCAGTTCTAGTTCAGTTCTAGTTCAGTTCTAGTCAGTTCTAGTTCAGTTCTAATTCAGTTCTAGTTCAGTTCTAGTTCAGTTCTAGTTCAGTTCTAGTTCAGTTCTAGTTCAGTTCTAGTTCAGTTCTAGTTCAGTTCTAGTTCAGTTCTAGTTCAGTTCTAGTTCAGTTCTAGTTCAGTTCTAGTTCAGTTCTAGTTCAGTTCTAGTTCAGTTCTAGTTCAGTTCTAGTTCAGTCTAGTCCAGTTCTAGTTCGGTTCTACGTCAGTTAGTATTTAAACCTTACACGTAGTTTAACTTAACTCATTCCTTAGTATTTGTTTAGATTTGTTTTTTGTTTGAATCTGTATTATATGTATAGTATATCGTTTTATCTGTGTGTATATATTTTGTACTTGTTGCCTTTTGTCTAAACTACTTGATGGATACAAAATCCTAAATAGGATTTTTATATTTTTGTTCTATTTATTTCGATCGAGTATCTGTCGATAGTGCATATTTATTCAGATAGTTTACCATTGAATTGGTTGGTTTGTTTTATTTCTGGTTGTTATTGGTCGGTTGGTCGGGTATCAAGAGTATATTTGCTTTATTTTCTATACAATTGTTGGGGTTTTCGGTTGTTTTCAGTTTAGATTTTATTTTACCATTTTTATGCTTTGTTTAGGTTTAGGTAACCAAAGTTACTATCGACTCTGTTACATTTGTTCCTTTTCAATTTATTTTATTTTTTCCCTTTACTCTTCAAGCACTGCAATACTCTAACATAAAACTTATTTATCCTCATTCAGCATGAATTTAATTTATTTTATTTTTTGTACATACACATACATATATATTTTTGCTATATTTTAAGGCAAAAACGAATATAAAAATGGAAATAATTCTAATACAAAAAGTTAAATATTACATTGGATTGATTGGTATTTTGTTCCGGTTAGAGTACTTAATACACCTTTTGTTTGAGAAATACAAAGTGAAATAAGTTATATTCCTCTTTGAGTATATAAGTATTTTAAGCGCTGGAAATCTGATAAAAAGTACTCTTTAACTAAAACGGTGACTTTTGAATCAAGTTTGCCAACATGTTTTTTAAAACAACTCAAATATTTCTGTTTTTGATTCTTAGTTCACCCTACTGTTTTTGCAGCTAGTTTTACATTCGCCTTAAGCTTAACTTTACAAAAATCCTATTTTTTCCAGCTTGACATAATTGAATTTTCTTTATTATTTTTCCAGTTAATGTATTTTTCTCTTTGATAAGATTTTTTCCCCTTTTTAGTAAAAATCTCCTGACAACTTACATTCCTTTGTGCTTATTGTTTTGGTTGACTCGCAGAAACAACCTTCAGATTCAGTTTTAAAAGGTAACATAAATAATTAAATCTATTAAACGGTTAAAATTATTGTGTAGCAAAACAATAATAGTTTGGGAAAAGTAATTTAGTTCTAGTTCAGTTCTAGTTCAGTTCTAGTTCAGTTCTAGTTCAGCTCTAGTTCAATTCTTAGTTCAGTTCTAGTTCAGTTCTAGTTCAGTTCTAGTTCGTTCTAGTTCAGTTCTCGTTCAGTCTAGTTCAGTTCTAGTTCAGTTCTAGTTCAGTTCTAGTTCAGTTCTAGTTCAGTTCTCGTTCAGTTCTAGTATCAGTTCTTAGTTCAGTTCTAGTTCAGTTCTAGTTCAGTTCTAGTTCAGTTCTAGTTCAGTTCTAGTTCGTTCTAGTTCAGTTCTAGTTCAGTTCTAGTTCAGTTCTAGTTCAGTTCTAGTTCAGTTCTAGTTCAGTTCTAGTTCAGTTTCATAGTTCAGTTCTAGTTCAGTTCTAGTTCAGTTCTAGTTCAGTTCTAGTGCAGTTCAGTTCTTGTCAGTTCTAGTTCAGTCTAGTTCAGTTCTAGTTCAGTTCTGTTCAGTTCTAGTTCAGTTCTAGTTCAGTTCTAAGGTTCAGTTCTAGTTCAGTTCTAGTTCAGTTCTAGTTCAGTTCTATTCAGTTCTAGTCAGTTCTAGTTCAGTTCTAGTTCAGTTCTAGTTCAGTTCTAGTTCAGTTCTAGTTCAGTTCTTAGTCAGTTTTCTAGTTCAGTTCTAGTTCAGTTCTAGTTCAGTTTCTAGTTCAGTTCTAGTTCAGTTCTAGTTCAGTTCTAGTTCAGTTCTAGTTCAGTTCTAGTTCAGTTCTAGTTCAGTTCTAGTTCAGTTCTAGTTCAGTTCTAGTTCAGTTCTAGTTCAGTTCTAGTTCAGTTCTAGTTCAGTTCTAGTTCAGTTCTAGTTCAGTTCTAGTTCAGTTCTAGTTCAGTTCTAGTTCAGTTCTAGTTCAGTTCTAGTTCAGTTCTAGTTCAGTTCTAGTTCAGTTCTAGTTCTTCTAGTTCAGTTCTAGTTCAGTTCTAGTTCAGTTCTAGTTCAGTTCTAGTTCAGTTCTAGTTCAGTTCTAGTTCAGTTCTAGTTCAGTTCTAGTTCAGTTCTAGTTCAGTTCTAGTTCAGTTCTAGTTCAGTTCTAGTTCAGTTCTAGTTCAGTTCTAGTTCAGTTCTAGTTCAGTTCTAGTTCAGTTCTAGTTCAGTTCTAGTTCAGTTCTAGTTCAGTTCTAGTTCAGTTCTAGTTCAGTTCTAGTTCAGTTCTAGTTCAGTTCTAGTTCAGTTCTAGTTCAGTTCTAGTTCAGTTCTAGTTCAGTTCTAGTTCAGTTCTAGTTCAGTTCTAGTTCAGTTCTAGTTCAGTTCTAGTTCAGTTCTAGTTCAGTTCTAGTTCAGTTCTAGTTCAGTTCTAGTTCAGTTCTAGTTCAGTTCTAGTTCAGTTCTAGTTCAGTTCTAGTTCAGTTCTAGTTCAGTTCTAGTTCAGTTCTAGTTCAGTTCTAGTTCAGTTCTAGTTCAGTTCTAGTTCAGTTCTAGTTCAGTTCTAGTTCAGTTCTAGTTCAGTTCTAGTTCAGTTCTAGTTCAGTTCTAGGTTCTAGTTCAGTTCTAGTTCAGTTCTAGTTCAGTTCTAGTTCAGTTCTAGTTCAGTTCTAGTTCAGTTCTAGTTCAGTTCTAGTTCAGTTCTAGTTCAGTTCTAGTTCAGTTCTAGTTCAGTTCAGTTCAGTTCTAGTTCAGTTCTAGTTCAGTTCTAGTTCAGTTCTAGTTCAGTTCTAGTTCAGTTCTAGTTCAGTTCTAGTTCAGTTCTAGTTCAGTTCTAGTTCAGTTCTAGTTTCAGTTCTAGTTCAGTTCTAGTCAGTTCTAGTTCAGTTCTAGTGCAGTTTCAGTTCTAGTTCAGTTCTAGTTCAGTTCTAGTTCAGTTCTAGTTCAGTTCTAGTTCAGTTCTAGTTCAGTTCTAGTTCAGTTCTAGTTCAGTTCTAGTTCAGTTCTAGTTCAGTTCTAGTTCAGTTCTAGTTCAGTTCTAGTTCAGTTCTAGTCAGTTCAGTTCAGTTCTAGTTCAGTTCTAGTTCAGTTCTAGTTCAGTTCTAGTCAGTTCTAGTTCAGTTCTAGTTCAGTTCTAGTTCAGTTCTAGTTCAGTTCTTCTTCAGTTCTCAGTTCTCTTATTAATTTTTGTCGAGGATAGGTTTTTCACTAGCCAAGCAAAATTTTATTCTCTTCATTATCCTTGGTATACCATCCCCGCTTTTGACATCCTTTCGTCTTACATTCATTTGAGTTTTGAAGTCTATTCAATTTTAAGTTTTTTTCTCTTTTTCACTCACTCTTGGTTTCTGTTCTAGATATCAAACTTTTCCATATACAACATTTGTTCTACTGCCTTGCAAAGCAAGTCATGTTTCACCTCATTCCATTGAGTCAATTTGTAACATATTGCTTTAAATTTACTATTATTTCATTAAATTACACTTTTTTTATTCACTTTGAACTTTTTTTCTTACAATTCCCATTTAGAAACCATTAAGCGTTTGGATATTTATCTTGAATTACTATTGCTGTACGTTTAGGTGTAAGTGAAAAAAGAACACCTCTATTCTTTAACATTAAGTGGTTTATATTGTGTTCAATGTGATTTTTCACTTTACTTTCATTATTATTATTATTTTTTATTTTCATTATAAAATATTTCTGTTGCCATTTCTTTTTGTACGCCAAAGCTACTAGGTATTTATTTCAGGTGGGAGTGAGTATTAAACTTAAGTCTTAGCAGAAATATAAGAAACTAAATAAGAATTGTTAAACAAAAAGTTTATAGTTTATGTGGTACCTGCTGTTATAGCAGGAGAAAAAGAATAAATGTGTATTACAAGTATATTAATAATAAACAACAATAGCCCAAAGTTACAATATACTTATCTGTGAAGGCGTGGGACAAACTAAGCTTTTGAAAGGTAGTAAGTAGCAAACCAAATTTCCTTTCAATTGTATTATGAAATTATGTGGAAATATGTTGCGGTTTTCAATTAACAGATATTTTTAATCACCCTTTCTCGTTTTTCTTCCTACTATAATAACTGTATTATTATTTCTGAAACTTGTGTGCGTTCTTATAACTTCTCAGATTATTGGTCGTTGTTATGGTTTCTTTTAGCGATTACAAATCTAAAGTATTTTTCTTGATTAATTTATTTCAAAAGGAAATACCTAAAGTGAGAATTTTATTTATTTGATTGAAAAGTATTACATTAAGTAAAAAGAAAACATTATTGCAAAAAGTTTTAAATTTTCTTTGTATTCATTTGGAAGGATTAATTTTGTATGTAATGTTTCAAATTATAATCAACTTTTATAGCTTAGTGAAAGTTGACACAGGGCTTCGCTTTTCTGATTCTTACGACTTCAGATGTTAAACAAATGACTCTATTATTACACAAAGTAATTTATTACATGGTCAAAAACAATTACTTGTAATGTGTAATTGAGTACCAACCAATTACAAATACTTGTAATTGTAATTGAAATTTTTCCAATTACAATTACTTGTAATGTGTAAATGACCAATAACCAATTACAATTACTTGTAATTGAAGTTTTGCCAATTACAATTATTTGTAATTGTAATTGAAGTTTCCAATTAAAATTACTTGTAATTGTCATTAAGGTACAAAATTCACAATTACAAGTAATTGTAATTGGAAATTCTTCAATTACAATTACAAGTAATTGTAATTGGCAAAACTTCAATTACCATTACAAATAATTGTAATTGTCAAAACTTCAATTATAATTACAACGAATTTTAATTGTCAAAACTTCAATTACAAATACTTCAAATGTAATTGTAATTGAAAATGTAGTCATTACCCCCCAACCCTGCTCTATATATCAGACGTAGAAATGAAAATCGTAGTTCCTATTAAATATTTTAATCACTTCAGTTTAAATTGCTTTTATTTCATTTAATAAAGTCATTATATAGATTTAAATAAACATGCTGATAAATTAAGTTTTTGTTTAGGCAACAATAATTTGTATTTAAGGTCAGCATATCCTGAAACCAACCCCAAAAGTTTTATGAGACTTTTTTGGAATTGGCATTTTGTTTTCTCTTGTAAATTTCTACAAAATTCTAATCAAGATTATAATATCACTGTTGTTAATGTACCCAAGCAAACATGTTCTTCTCGCTGAATAATTATTATACTGTATAGTGGGTATTAAGGAAAAAATACCATAATTCATTTCAACTCTATATAATTTATGTTAATTTCAACAACGCGCTACATTTGAGCAAGGTGTGGCATTAATAAGCTAGCTGGACGCTTTATGTTTCCGCATTGGCATTCTACAACTAAGTCTACAGGAATAGAAAAAATATTAGTTGAAAGAAGAAAATACAAATATATAATTTGTTGTAAGTATATTTATTTTATAAATAATTGGCCTTGAATATAGTTCATAAATATATAAAAATATAATTATGGAAAAAAGCTGTTTGTGTGTGTGTTTTTTTTTAATTGAGGTTAAGTTGTAATCATAACACAATTTGTTGTTCATTATTATCGAACAATTAATAAATATTTTTGTTGATTTTCTGATTCGAAATTAATATAGAAAATAAATAATGACGAAAAAATCTGATTTATATTTTCACTCTCATTCAATAACCCACGCTCTTGGTAATAAATTATTATCAAATAGACTATTTTTTATAAACAACTTATAAATAATTTATTTAGTATTTTTCAAAGGCAAAATTTAAGTATACTTGTTTTTGATTTGTTATTTTATACGATAACTAGCATACCCTGGGTGCTTCGCTACCCTAACTTAAATTAAATACATTCAAAATTTTGTTTACTTTTATAAAAAATTAAAATTGATTAAACATTTTTTTAATGTTTCAGTTTTATACGTTCAATATCACGTGATTAAATTCGCATTCAATAAGAAGCTTGTATTTTTAGTTTCATTCATTTAGCTTCCACATTATAGAAAATTTCGAAAGTAATATTTAGAAAAAAGTACCATAAAATACCTCTAATAGATCATCATTTAATAAAAAATTTTATGTTTCTGTGTTTAATATTATATACAATTCAAAAAATATAATTTGATGAATGAAAAAGTAACAAAAGTCCCTTTCAGTAGATACTCATTCACTAAGGTCCCTACATTTTAAATTTTATTTTCAATATATATGTTCAATATCGTAAAAATTATCAAAAAGTATCATCGGAAAAACGAAAAAGTACAAAAATCTCTCTCAATAAATTCTTATTTAATAAGGACCGTGTGTTCTGGTTAACCATTATAAAGAATCTAAAAGGTACCATTTGAAGAATAGAAAAGTACCAAATAGTTCCCACTTACAGAATATTATTCAGTCAAGACCATGTATGTTAAAATTAATGTTCCTAGGTTGAATATTTTAGAAAATTAAAAAAGTACAATTTATGAGATAAAAAGTACTAAAAAGTTGTCTCTTAAAGAATCTTATTCAATGAGGACCGTGTATGTTTAAAAATCATGTGTTTTGAGTTCATAATTAAGAACATACAAAGAGTATCATTTAAAGGAAGAAAAAGTACCAAAAGTGGAATAAATTTTACCTAATTGGAAAGTACTAATAAAAAGATGTTTCCCCTTTTCGCTTAGAAATATACTTTTTCGAGAATTAAGTTAACAAAATGTTCCGTATTTAAATCTATATATCACTGATAAAACTCAAACGAATCAAATCTGCATTCATTTGTTCCAGAAAAATAGTGCTTTCAAAAAGTACCAAACTCGAATTTGGTCCTATATAAGCCTTAGTACTCGAATTCCAAAATAATATACCAACAGCTTATTTTGTGTGAGTAAATAAACTACTTTTTCATATTTTATAAAAATTGGCTCAATGTGTTTGAATAAAATTAAATTTCCCGTTTTTTCCCTTTTTGGTAGTTTTTTCCCAGTGAAATAGCAAAAATTTTATCACAATAAATTATACAGAGTTAGTCCGTAATTTAATAGGAATAATTCAATGAACCGAAAAAGTTTTCTTAATGTGCTAAAAAAAGTACCATAAATACAGTAAAAAGGAGAAATTACACCCAAAATGGACTGAATTTTAAAAAAGTACGAAACAGGTGTCTCATAATTTTGGGAGATGTATCCAAAATATTTATAAAA